>NC_064559.1:149750911-150053942 GCF_937001465.1 Orcinus orca | reverse complement strand
TAGTATTTGAGCCAATTAACCACTATCTTAAAACACTTTCCTTCCCTTCATTTCCGTGACATGATTTCTCCTAGTTTTCTCGTAACCCTCTGGCTGCTCCTTCCCTGTCTCATTGGTCCTCTCACCCTCCTTTACCTAGCCATTAGATTTAGAGTGCCTCAAGGTTCAGTCCAAAACCTTCTCCTCTCTCATTTAATATTCTCTTCACAGGTAATCTCAACCACACTCAGAGGGGTAATCACCATCAATGCTCATCTCAGCCTCAGATTTCTCACCTGGGCTAGATCTACTACTCTGAGTCTTAGCCAGTCTATTTTCCACACCGTAGCTAGAGAGAGATTTAAAACATCAGAATCTGAAATTGTCTTTCCAGACCCTCTCCTCCAAATTTTCCACTCCTGATTAAAATTCTTCAATCCTTTCCCTTTGTGATCTTCCCACGCTAGGCTTTCTTCACTTCAATCACTCAGGCCTCATTTTGGTTCATAGTGATCACCATGATTTCTCCAATTACTAGTAATTTACACATGCTATTTCTTTTTTCCTAGATGCTCTCCTCTTCTCCCTTTAACTTAAGTACAACTCATCCTTCAAATTTCAACTAAAATAGAACTTTGTCAAGGAAGATTGTCCTGACCTTTCTGACTAGAAGACCCCCTCACTTACATACGGCATATCTCTCCTTCACACCACTTAGAAGAATTGTCAATTTTTCTCTGATAGTGAGAGTATTAGATTAATATCTCTCTTCCTTCCCAAGGGCAGTTACATGGTCGTTTTTTCCTTGAAAATAAATCCCCACTATCTAGAACAGAACCTAATAGAAAATAGTAGTTCAATAAATATTTGGTCCGGGCTTCCCTAGTGGCGCAGTGGTTGAGAGTCCGCCTGCCGATGCAGGGGACACAGGTTCGTGCCCCAGTCCAGGAAGATCCCACATGTCGTGGAGCAGCTGGGCCCGTGAGCCATGGCCGCTGAGCCTGCGCGTCCAGAGCCTGTGCTCCACAACGGGAGAGGCCACAACAATGAGAGGGCCGCGTACCAAAAATAAATAAATAAATAAATAAATAAATAAATAAATAAATAAATAAATATTTGGTCAATGAATAAATGAATACATGATGAATTCCTCTTTCAGTATACGTCACTCATCAAAATATACTATACACCTTGCCCTTAGTAAGGGTTCTACAAGTAGTTATTGTATTGTATTAAGTGATATATATATATAATATAAGTGATATATATCATATATATTCAAATATATTTATATATGATATATATAATATGTATTTATATACATTTGAATGATTGAATGCTATTTGAAAGAAAACAAAAATAGAGTAGAATCTGTAACTCAGAGCAACACATTGATATTCAATTCAACTCTGTTCATGATTATTTCCATACTGTTTTGTGTGGTATTTGAACAAAAGCCATGGCAATTGGTTTTCTTTTGGATTAAGAAGTTTGCAACAATGTCCTTCAGCTCATTTATTAGAACATCTGATTAAGGTTGGCTGCAGCCGTTTCTGTTTAAATTGAAATGTCACTTTGTTGTCCCTTTTAGACTGACATGAATTGACTAATCATTTACATTTTACATTATGTTAAACTCCAAGTTCTTTGAATGAAATAGCTAGTACTGTCACACTTTTGGAGTGTGGTTTTGATGAATATATTTGTCCTACTCCCTAGGAAGAAAATGGTTATAAAAGCTCAATATAACATTATTCATTTTCCTGGCTTACCCCACATCTTGTTTTTGAGAGCAGTATGCATAAAACAGTAACAAAAAAGTTATTTTTTAAGGATGATTCATTTTAGCACATTTTGAAGTAATCATTAGTTTGTGATCTCTTATTAATAGAGGAGATGCAAAAACCACAAGCAATAACCACTAATTACTAATTAAAGTCACTGATGAGACAAATTTGAAAGAAACACTTTACATTTGCTCTGGAAGAAAATTCAGAAGTATGGCAGGGCTCTGGTTAAGTTTACAAATTTTACCTAGTCCAGGATATCTAATATCCAAATTGTACATTCTATATTAATCACTATTTCTAATTAAAGTTTGAAAATATAATATTACCTTTTTATTAAACAAAAATGAATGTTGATTTCCACTAATTAAAAAGGAACTTATTATCACAGGATGGGGTTCCAGGAAATTCTAAAATATTTGCCAGGTTGATTCTGTAATAAATATTTTAATACAAACATCAATGAAATTATATTAAACAATTAAAATGAATGATGGCCTAAAAGCACTTTACTTCTTATCTAATTATAAAGTAACAATCTCCTGACTGGTCTTTCTGCCTGCAGTCTGGCTATATCTAAGCTCTACTCCTCCTTGCAAGCAGAATGGTCTTTCTACATGCTAAGCAGATTGTGTCTTTTTCTTTGTTCAAGTTCTTTGATTTCTCCCCTAGCATTCAAAAGTAAGTCCAATGTCTTCAATTAAAAACCCTGACCTTCATGATAGAACCTGTCTCTCATTCCAGCTTTAGTTAAAGCCATTTATAGAAACACACACACACACACACACACACACACACACACACACACACACACACACACACACAACCTCTCCCTCCAGGCAATGGAACTGCCTACATTTCCCAAATGCTTTATATTGTTCCTTTCTCTGGTCATTCATAGGGTGTTTGTACTACAGGAGAAAGCCTCTCCCTTTCTTCACCTACTTCCTGCTTATTTTTCAAAGCATTTTCCAAATTAAACTGAATATAATACAGTTAAAATATCACCTCCTGCAGGATGCCAACTCCTGATGCTCCAGTTTCTTTTAGGACCCCAGAACACTTTGCAGTAAACCTCAGTCACAAGACTTTATAACTATAAGCATCAATTTGCTTGTCTGACTTGTGGCAAAAATATATATATTTTGAGGACTAAATTTTCTTTAATTTAGTATCTACTGGCCCTTGGCATACCAAATTCACTTGCCAAATACTTATCTATCTGGTGGGATGTGCCAGTCCCTTAGGTTGGAGCTACAGACACAGAGATTAAAGACACATGGGCCCCATCCCTGAGGAGTGGATCATGCATAGATAAACAGTAGAGACTCAATACTTAGTTGCTAATTGAATTAATAAACAAAGAAATCTCAATTCTGAAAACTGTCTAAAGAGAAAGCTAAAAACTTTAATTACAAAATGGTGAGAATGACAAATTATTACAATTTATTACAATATATGATTAAATGCATGCACTCTAAATCACTGACTATATTACACAAATTTAAGTTAACTGCATGAACCAAAATTGAAACTCAGCTCCTCTCCTTCTTTGTCTTTTACTCATTCCTATGATAAATGGCATATGGAGTATTTTGTTTATTGGAATCTTTGGTTTCAAGGATCACGCCCACCCAGCCACCTTGTTGATATCTCCTTCCTAATCTGGCAGTGTAAATGTCAAAGACTAAGACAAAAGCATTAGTCTGATTTCTAACTTGGAAGCTTCATAGAGAATTTTAGCACTGGTGGTAGAAACAGAGATTGGTGTTGGGTGGGGACAGAAATAACTTGATGCTGCCCCAGCTAATTACTGACTCGATAGGCAAATGAAACACTTGTTACTGGCAACTTTCCAAGCCTACCCATAGTAGATATTTGTGACATTTATTAATATGTCCAAAACTATTAATGTTGCATGTCAACACCACTTTTGCCTACTTCAGTACCAACTACCATCTGCTTTGCCCATTTGTCAAGAACAAAGCTTTTGTCCCAGTGTGTGCTGGCAGCTGCTCTGTCAATGGAAGGATTACCACTCAAATACCAGCTTTCTATCAGGATACCCCTAGGTTGAGGATTTGTCTCCAGAACAAAAGGATTGCTACTTCCAGAGTACATCCAAAACAATGTGCAACATGCAGTATCAGGGAGAGGCAATCTTGTTACTTAAGGTAAACTTGATGGGGAAATTACTGTGGGCATCACCTGACGGTCCACTATGGTCGATTTTTCCATCAGTGACTGGAGAAGGATACATTTGATTCATTTCAGCCCAAAAGCATTCTCTAAAGTGTTATAGATGTGTTTAACATCACTCCTAAGAGAAGGGAGACAGGCAATTTGCTTTATCTGTTTC
The DNA here is from genome assembly GCF_937001465.1 of Orcinus orca. Classification (NCBI taxonomy): domain Eukaryota; kingdom Metazoa; phylum Chordata; class Mammalia; order Artiodactyla; family Delphinidae; genus Orcinus; species Orcinus orca. The sequence goes on along the minus strand of NC_064559.1, from coordinate 150,049,817 downwards.
AAAATAGTATTATTCTTACTGTGCAACTCAGGTAGCTCTACCATTAGGTGGTACATAGATATTTGAATAGGTTTCCTGATATAATTTGAGAGAGATTTTGATGAAACTGGTCAGCAATAACCTCTTTGGTTGGTTAATTTTACAAAAAATGCCTGTGAACATTTGCTTAAAAATGAAATTGTAATAGAAAAAAGATGAATTCACATAAAGTACCTTGTAAAATGTGTTTAACTGGATCTTCGGGGATTCTTTTTCTCTTTGTACATTTTTGAATGACTGGGACAGGATACAGAATATTTTTCTGAGTTATTTTATCCTTTCAGAGCAGAGATACAAAAAATCCTAATCAAAGTTCCTGTATATTGTGTGGCAAGGTGCCCTATGAGGATACAGAAGCAAGTAACTCCACATATTGCATAGATCTTGAAATGAGGGGAACTCTATGCTACCGAAAACTTATTTAAAAAAAAAAATCTGGCATTGTTCCTAGAGCTTATGGCTTTGTGCCACTTAATGAAACACTCATGATAGATGAGCACTCTCCCTGTCATGTCTATAAAGGAATGCTTGATGATTTTATTAACACAGGCAGTGTTGAAACCTCTCTTTGATGAACATTCTAATAAGGATGCCCTCTATGCTAGCAAAAGTTCAGGGAAATAACAAGGAAGAACAAACAGATGAAAGGAAACATCACAACATTGAAACACATGACAGGTATCTGACTTCAGTAATCATGTGCTCTGAAACAGTATGCAATATATAGAATTATGTATAGCAATATATTATATATATAGGTCCAAAGAAAGAGAAATTCTGATTTTCAACTTGCAACTGGCAATGGTACCAAAATGTAGTCCCCCTTACAAAGCAATATCTTGATTTTGAGAATTTGTGTTATTTAAATCACAATCTGAATTTTTTAAAATTTTAGTGTCTTATTGTAGTTGAAAATTTCTTCACTGGAATTAGCAAGTAAAACACAAAATGAGCTAAGAAAAGTTTCACTTGTTCAAAGAGAAACCAATAAGCCAATTCAGGAGTCTGCAGAAATCATGGCAGTCTAGACATGGAAATTTTTGCCTAAAGTCTATTGCTATTTAGATGAAAACTTTAGACTTGGTGGTTAGCTGTTAATAAGGAATATTCTGGAAATGAGGGAATTGCAAATGTGCAAATGCCATACCTGTTTGTGTTTGACCTGTCTTTTCATTGCAAAACTATTAATGTTGCATGTCAACACCACTTTTGCCTACTTCAATACCAACTACCATCTGCTTTGCCCATTCCTGCCAATCCCTTACTATCTAGTTTAGAAGTCATACATTCTTTTTTTTTTAACATCTTTATTAGAGTATAATTGCTTTACAATGGGGTGTTAGTTTCGGCTTTATAACAAAGTGAATCAGCTATACATGTACATATATCCCCATATCTCCTCCCTCTTGCATCTCCCTCCCACCCTCCCTATCCCACCCCTGTAGGTGGTCACAAAGCACCGAGCTGATCTCCCTGTGCTATGTGGCTGCTTCCCACTAGCTATCTATTTTACATTTGGTAGTGTATATATGTCCATGCCACTCTCTCACTTCATCCCAGCTTACCCTTCCCCCTCCCTGTGTCCTCAAGTCCATTCTCTATGTCTGCATCTTTATTCCTATCCTGCCCCTTGGTTCTTCAGAATCATTTTTTTTTTTAGATTCCATATATATGTGTTAGCATATGGTATTTGTTTTTCTCTTTCTGACTTACATCATACATTCTTGGAAGCTTCCTTTAAACCCCACAGCTGCCTCTCTGATATACTCCTCTAACTTTATCTTCTTTATATCACCTCTTATACTGTATCTAAATTGCCTGTTTACTTGCTTGCCACAATGAGATTATGACCTCCTAGAGGACAGAACAGTTGTCCTATTTGAAATTATAACCCAGAGTTTAAAACCTAACATAATATTTTTGAATGAATACATTAATGAAGATATAAATGAATATCTGCATTCATTATATAAGCCAATAGTGACTTATAAAATCATATTTAAAATACGTTCTGAAGTAACACATGTATTTCAGGAACTATCATAGAGTTGAAGTGAAACATTTATTTGACTATAAAATACCTGATCATAATGCATTCAGTCTCTCTGGAATACACAAATACACATGTTTGTATGGGTTATATATATATACCTTTTTCTATATCTCCCATATATCCTAACAGGTATTAATATAGATAGATAGATATAGATGATATAGATATATCTTCATCAAAATCTCTGCAAGATTAGCATTTATTATACCACAAAACTTATGATATATTTACTCTCTTGGACATGGACATCCAGAAAAATCTTATTTATCTCAGCTCTATAAAAATGAAATATATTGAATAATATTTTATTTTATCCCAAAACAAAACATAAAAGTCTTGAAAGATACACATTTTAAGACATAAATTCTTATTTGGTTAAATCCAAGTAACTCTTTAAATTCAGCTTTAGCCATAATTAGAATTATTTAATTGTTGTTTCTTTTCTTTGGAGAGGATTGTTTTGTCAATATAAAAATATTTATATATTATTCATTTCAGACCTTACACTGAATTTCACTGAGAAAGGAAATTCTTTTTTAGCAAAAGTTATGAGCTTAATTATAAAATATATAATATTTTGAAGACATTACACTGGAGGTACAAGTTTATGATACAATAAAAATTTGATGAATGTATATGATACTAAATGCATTAATTAGATTTGTGTGTTATACCATACATTTGTAAATATATAATTTACAATGTTGCCAATTACATTAGTAAAACCATTCATCTTTGACAAACAATTTGTGTACATTAGCTTCTTTTTTCTTTGTAACTATTACTTTGAAGTACTCTTGGAAAATATTTACTTTACTTTTGGAGACGATATAGTATATGTACTAAAATATTTTCAGGGCTTCCCTGGTGGTGCAGTGGTTGAGAGTCCGCCTGCCGATGCAGGGGACACGGGTTCGTGCCCTGGTCCGGGAAGATCCCACATGCCGTGGAGCGGCTGGGCCCGTGAGCCATGGCCTCTGAGCCTGCGCATCCGGAGCCTGTGCTCCCCAACGGGAGAGGCCACAACAGTGAGAGCCCCGCGTACCAAAAAAAAAAAAAAAAATTCAAAATAAATACAGAAGCACAAAACAATAATTTATATGTTCAGTCTTGTTCTGTCATTAAAAATAATATCAATTTCACTATTAATTCAAATTATATATGTAAACAATCATACTATTTCAATTCATGATTTCAATGATTCGTCTTATGAAGAAAGTATATTTCCCTCAAGATAATAGGATAAGCCTATAATACCGAGGTTTTCAAAATATTTGAAATCTGATTCAACATTTTGTGAACTTAGAAATACTCTACTATTAGGTTTGTAGCAGAATTTTTCTTTTTGTTGACTATCAAAGATGATATCTTTGTTAGTTATATTACTCTGCATTTATACAAAGGCTGTTTAAAATTTAAGGTAGAGGTAGTAGATACAAAAGTATTTAACAAGGTCGTTTTTCAAATTTGAAGAGTTCCAGCACTTTGCAATGCATCAAAAAGCAATTTGTAATTGACAGTTTTCTTACCTAGAGTGTTTCTCAGTCAAGAGATTGTTCTCCAAAGACAGTCAGCTGGGTAAATGTCAGAAGCTCAAAAAGTAAATTATAGTACAAATAGTGTTGATATTTCTATGAAATGGAAGAAAAGCATATTTATTTTTAAAATATAGAATTTTATTTAAAACAAGTGAAAACCTCCTATTGTGACCTTTACAAGATGCCAAACAGTGACGAATTTGGTCATTACAAATAACCTTTTCCAGAAAGAGCTTTACCATTTGGGACTTTCATTTGGTAATATATGTGAATTAATTTCTTTTCTACAAAATAACTCATGATATTAAACTTTTTATGAGATATATTATCCCTAAGATCACAGTTTTAAACAAATTTTAGAAGGGAAAAAAAATAAGGGAGCAGCTATACGATAGCCTATCATTTTAACTTGTATGGGGGGAATTATTAAGTCATTTTCTCATTTCTTCCTTCTGTACAGAATGATATTGTACTTTTGTGAACTTTGTGGGTAATTAAGTCTCACAACATTCTTAAAGAGCTTAGTAGAATTCTATTCAGAAGATTCACTCTAAAGCAGTTTCCAACTTAATAGGTGGGTTTCTCTGCCTTGTTAAGTCATTTGTTTGGAATTTGGTATTCCTTTTCACCATATAAAGAATATGATGTATGGTGGTTTAAAGTAGTTTTCCAAGTTAGTATTCACTTTTTTTTTTTTTTTTAACTCTTGGGTACCCAAAGAGAATGTGTCTGTGTGTGTGTGTGTGTGTATTCTAGAATATATAAAATTATATAAAATTATGAAGATAAATTTAAAAGTGGGCAAATATTATTACCCACTCTCAGTAGCTTGCATAATAACATCTCTAGAATATGAGTTCCAGTCCCAATCTGGAATTATAAGACCACAAACTGGGCTTCCCTGGTGGCACAGTGGTTGAGAGTCTGCCTGCCGATGCAGGGGACACGGGTTCGTGCCCCGGTCAGGGAATATCCCACATGCCGCGGAGCAGCTGGGCCCGTGAGCCATGGCCACTGAGCCTGCGCATCCAGAGCCTGTGCTCCTCAACAGGAGAGGCCACAACAGTGAGAGGCCCGCGTACAAAAAAAAAAAAAAAGACTACAAACAGACCCAATGCACCTGATAAAAATGCTCTTTTTCTTCAGTCCCACATCTCTAAGACACTGAAAACCAAGAAGACCATAGGTCTGTTTCAATGATTGGATTTTCTCATTTTACGACAGGATTTCTGAAAGGCAGAGGAAGGGAATGCATAGCAACATATAAGGGATTAAGGTGCACTAAAAGACCAGGTCTCTTTCCCTAGTTTAATGTCCTTGTCAAATTAGTCCTGAGTTATTTTCACCTTTCCATCTCTTTCCTCCCAGGAACACTGTCCCTGCCATCTTCTCCACGGTTAGCCAGCCACTGAATTGCAAACTCTATGGACTACTGGGAAAATAGAATACTTTATACCAGGCTGTCTACAAAACCTGATAGGGAACGGTGTGTGTCCCCAGAAATCTAATACATAATAAGGGGAGTGACATTAGCACTTTTCAAAAACTCTTTAAGAATTATTAATAAAAATTATATCAGTATACATTGGAAAGTAGAAGACTAGATTTAGACCTTGCTTCCCAGTTATATATGAAAGGCAATGAACTTCTCTGACCACTGTATCTAAAATGGTAGCCACAGATTCCATCCTCTAATTCTGCTTTGTAACCTTTGTCATTACTGGTATATTTGTTTTCTGCTCCTTGCACTGGAGTAAAAGCTTCACTGATGCAGATATTTTTGTTTTGTGTAAGTTTGTGTGGTATTCCCAGGTGTTAGAACAGTGACTAGCATACAGTAGGTACTAGATATATATTTGTTGAGTGAATGAACAAATAAATGAATACTAATTCAAAGACTTAATTGCTTTGAAATGTGACTCCCTTGACAATACATGCTTATATACATTGCAAATAAGAACAAACTATCTCTTAATGGGAAGACAGTTTTAGACACCTGCTTAATGACTGCTTTGCACATACATTTCTTGTCTGAACTGGTTTCTCCTAATCCAAGTCTCCTTCCACAACAGTTGTTAGGCTTCCCTCTTTCTCACCAGACCTGACTTCAAAGCCACAATTCAAATAGGCCACCTGTTTTCTCTGCTTCACAAATTAGATATTACATGGTTCGAAGCTGCAAAGGAGCATAACAAAGTGGATGAGAGACAAAAAGGATAAAAATCAGAGCTTGAAAATAGAAAATTAGAAAATGTCCATAATCTACATAAATTGCACTACACTGCAGAAAGTGATTATTTGCTCATGTAGTCTCTTCAGATCCTGAAATGCTGAGAGGATTCTACATACACTTTACCCATGAGTGTGTCCAAGAGGACTGTGAAAGTCACAGAGGTGATAATACAGCCTACTATGAGTGGTAGTGGCCAAGCCATTAAAACTTATTTCCTGGTTCCTTTGTATCAGAGACAAACAGGATACTCATGCCTACAGAAAATATGTCCCCTTATTAGAACACAAAAGATGCATGAAACCATAAAATATTATTAATTTTGCAATGCTATTATTTAACAGAGATGATATGGAAATTAAGCTTTACCTGAAAGAATACTACCTGAAAGTTAATTTGTTTGAGGGAATTAGTCTAATTCCACATAGGGTTTCAGGTGTACTAATGAAACACATATACTAGAAATCAAAGGTAAAAGGATAATAATGAATCAGAATCAGGAAACTGTGAAAGGAGTTTAAAGGCCAGAAGTTAAACATAACTATCAAATTTGATTCAGTTTAGTTACAATTTCCACAAATGTTAGTTAGGCACCAATTAATACCAATGCAAAAATAAGATGAGGTAATGAACGTGATGAAAACACTAACTTCAATTCCATAAACTTAGTTTTAAGCACCTGAGATATTCCAGGCTCTATTAAGAAGCATTGAGGATCCAAAGACAACTACCCTACTGAAACTTGGCACCTGGCCATCATGCCACTTCTAGCTCTATTAGAATTTATTTTCACTTTCTCTTCATTTATTTTATTTTTACATTTTAAAATTATTTCATAGACATGTAATCACCTACTATGTTTGATATTATTGTACTGGTTAAATATGTCAAAGTCTCATGTACTCTAATGGTTTTGCTTTAACTATGAATACTTACTTCTTGAGTACAAGAATACAATCTAACCTTAAATCAATATACTTCTCAAAAGAATCAGGTGCTTTGTGAGATTTTATATCTAGAACCATACTCTGATTTGAAAACACGTTTCCAGTGAAATGATGGACATATGTAATCTAAAAAATAAAAATTCATAGAGAAGATAATAAGTGCCTGTGAAAGGCATACATATTTTCAAGGTGTTGGACTAAAAATCCAGTACAGTGGGGTTTAGATTGCAGCTTAAAATAATAGTTACTACTCAGTGGGAATCTATTTTATAGCAAGAGGTATTCTAGATGCTTTAGACACTCTGTCTCTAATCTAATCTCGAAAAAAATCCTGGGGATTACATATCATTTTTCTGATTTTATATAAGGTGAATTTAGGCTTGGGAAAGGGGTTAAGACTTGCTAGAGATCAGGTAAAACTAGAACAGCTGGGGTTTCAATGCTCAAGGGTTTCTCAACACGTCAAAGTCTCTGCTCTTTCCACTAAAGTAGGCTGACTCTCAATCCTTAATTGACTGAACTAATCAAAAATGACACAAAATTACTTAGAACTACACCTTTAAAATGCTCCTTAATGATGCTGAGCCTACCAATCAAGTAGAATCTTACCGTTTAAATGCTCCAGAACACTTTAGCATTTTCGCATTTTTAGAAATAGCTTGTGTTGTAGCATTATTATTTACTTACCTGTTTTGGCTCTTTTACTAAATTGTATTATAGAATACTGACATCAAGTTTAATAATATATTAGGGTAAAAATATGGAAGCCGGTGTAAGTCTTTATACCTTGGCAAACTCAGCATATCTAAAGGATATTTACATACTAGCTTATCACAGCAAAACTCAATACTGATTATATAATCTTAAGAGCCTTCTTTTTTCTAAGCCTCCCTGGATCACAAAGGTGCTCTAGCTCACGCCTCTCCTAAGGACATTATATATATATCTCTTCAAACAGGAAGGGACATTTCTAGTTGGTTTTATCTGTAGACACACAAATCTCCCCCAATATGGACAGTCTTCCTGTGGTTGTGTTACAAGAGTCCTCCTACCCAGTGTCATTTGAGCCTGTAGAAGGAGACTCAGTTTGGTTCAGAAGCAAAGGAAGGCTTTATTCTTTGATCAAAGGATGGAGAGTTTTGGGCTAGTGCTCCAGAGTACAAGATCTCCCTGAAAGGCCCTCAGCTGGGCTGTTTTATAAGGATCTTGTCAGTGGGGAGGGGGGCGGAGTTCTTGCGAGTCTGGCACAGCTGTGCTGCTGCTGCTTCTGCTCCCAGCACTTACTCCTGATTGCAGTGTCTGATGCAGCACCTCTGCACACGGCCCGCCACCGCCATCTTGAATCACAGTGTGTGCCCAGCACTTGGGAACAGGCCCCGTGGAGCTGAAGTATCCTGTGCAGCCACTTCGCACTGGGAACTCTGGTCTGAAGTGCCGGGTACAAGGCCTCAGCACTTGGCACCCTAAGAGCAAGTGAAACTAGACGAAGTGCAAGGAAAAGGAAAAAAAAAAGGTTAGACTTTTTTATTTTATTAAAAAATATTTTATTACCCAGATTCTATATTTCCCAGAGCATAATTAATGGGCTTTGCCGGTGACAAAGCCTTCTGTTGTTTGTCCTGTTCCTCATTCTTGAGAGGCACTGAGGGATGCAGTTCTGCTGATTTGAGGCATCGTCATAACCCAGGTTGAGGAGCGGTACTTCCCAGCTGCCTGTAGATGTGTTCGATTGTCCCCAGACCTTAGCCCTGTTTGTCCTGAGCAACAACCATTTGTCTAACGTTTTGGAGACAAAGCGTACCAGACAATTTAAGATGAATGGTGCAAATATTAGAAGAGAATAATGGTCACATGTCAAATTTTTCCTGAAAATGAAGGTATCTAGGTTTTTTGTAGGCAAAAGTGTGCCCTGATGTTGAGGCTCACTGCCGCGGCCTGAATCTCCTTGGTGATACTTTTGTTGTTTTCCAGAAAAGAAGCTTCAGGTCAGAGAGGGGTTCACAGGAGTAGTCAAGGGGGTCTGTTGCCCCAGGCTGTCTCTCGAGGTTGCAGCTCAGGAGCCCTCTTCACTTGAGTGTGATGTGCCTACAGAGTGATCCCTGCAATTTCAGGGCACAATTAGGATTACCAAGTGGGGCCCATTCTACTTAGGAGTGAGCTGACCTTCTGGGCTTGCTGATTTTCCAGGTTTTTAGGTTCACCCAGTCTTCTGGCTGGAAGGTATGAAGGGCCAGGTTAGTGGATGCAGGCAGCACCTGGTTACCATATTCAGTGAGAGCTTTCAAGGTTTCTCCTATCTCGAGGGCATACTTGAGTTGTTCCATTTCAAGGGGGTTAAGGTGCCCCTTGTCTTGGGCATGGGGAGTGGATCTACCATACCTGTGTTCAAATGCACGTAACTTTAACTTACCCCTTGGGGCTAAATTCATGTGGAGCAAGGCAATGGAAGCAACTTAATCCAATTTTCTTGAGTTTCCTGACGTACCTTGACTAAGGCCTATTTCAAGGCCTGATTGGATGTCTCTACTTTCCCTGACAATTGGGGTCTCCAGGCTAAGTGCAAGGTTCATTTCTTGTCCAGGGCACTCATCCCCTTCGTCACTTGAGACACAAATGCTGGATCATTATTACTTTTAGGGATCCTGGGAGCCCAAACCTGCAGATTATTATCTTTAGTAAAACCTTAGCCACTTCAGCTGCTGTCTTAGTTCTAGCAGGGAATGCTTCTATCCACCTAGAAAACGTGTCTACTAGCACCAAGGGATACCTGAAATTGCCCAGTACTCTCGACAGGACAGGAAATTCAATCTGCCAGTCTTGGCCAGGATATGTCCCTCTGGTCGGAATGGGCCTTATCTAGTGACCTCTGAGGGGTCTGGTGTAGGGGTGGTTAAATCCGACTGATTATACTTTTTATGTCAGGAGTTACCATGACCTCAACTAACCAAGTACATAGGGCTTCCCTCCTGTAGTGAGTTCCTTGATGAGCCTCCCTGATGGCTTGACAAGCTGCAGTTTGGGGAAAGGAATATTGCCCATGTTCAGTAGCCACACATGGCCTCCTAGATCTCTATTGAAGCCCTATTTTCAGGCTTTGTCTAATGCTTCCTTTGTGTAGATTGGAGAAGACCCAAATAAGATTTCTATTTCAGGAAATTTGGAACTAGCACCAAACTCTTAATGGATTCCTCGAAAGACCAAAAGATATAACTGGGGGTCCCCCTTGAATTTGTAACAGCCCGTGCTTGAGACAGTCTCTCCTCAGTTAGAATATCCCACAGGAAGTTAGACGGGACGGCCTCCAGTCCAGAGCAGCTTGGCCACGTTAGTTCCTGATCAACTTGGTTCATTAGGGGGTGGCACAGCTGTCTGAGGCCAGGGTGTTCTCTTTCCTCCTTCCAGCTGAAAGGGAAGAGTTTTCAGACTTCCTGCCGGGTGACAGCTAAATGCTCGAGGAATTCCTACAGGGTACTCCAAAGGCCGTGGGCAGGGCTGCTTTATTGAGTTCTTGTCAGCAGGGAGGCGGCAGAGTTCTCACAGGTCTGCGCAGTTGTGTTGCTCACAGCACTCCAGATCACAGTGGCAGCACAGTGTCTTTGCACACAGCCTGCAGAGCTAAGGTGTCAGGCACAATGGTTTTGCATTAGGAACTCTGGTCTGAAGTGCTGGGTGTAAGGCCTCTGTACCCTACAAGAAAATAAAACTAGATGAAGCACAAAGGAAAAAAGAAGGTCAGGCTTTATTACCCAGATCCTATTTTTATTTCCTGGGAATTATTAATGGGCTTTGCTCGTGACTGTCAGCAGAATAAAGTGTCCTCTCCTCCCCCAAATTTGTCTACAGCCTAATAATCCCTGAAACCTATGATTATGTTATGTTACATGCCAAAGTGGAATTAAGATTGCAGGTGGAATTAAGATGCTAATCAACTGACTTTTGAGAGTTAATCCTATATTATCCAGGTGGGTCCAGTGTAATAAGAAGAGGTGTTCAGAGAGATATGTGACTATGGAGAATGTCAGAGTAAATGTGATAAAGGCAGGACCAGCCATTCTCGGCTTTGAAGATAGCAGAAGGGGGGCATGAAAAATGGAATGCAGTTAGACTCTAGAAGCTGGAAAGGCACAAAAATGGATTCTCCCCTAGCGCCTCCAAATAAGAATGTAGCCCTTCCAACACTTTGATTTTAGCATAGTGAGACTCATTGTGGACTTCTGAACTATTAAAAAGGAAGACAATAAAGCTGTGTTGTTTTAAGCCACTACGTTTGTGGTATTTTGTTACAGCAGCTATAGGAAACTAATACCTCTCCCTTGGCTGTTGTTCCTTCTAGGTCAACAGCAATTTTGGTAGATGTCAGAGTATATGGATGTGTCAAATTCAGACTTTCTTTATTCTATGTTTTGACTAGCTCTTGTCCACTGATAATTTCTTCTTTGGAAGACTAGTGAAGAGACACTTTCCCATAGTGAAGTTCTGGCCTTGTCCTGTAGCCACAGTTCACATGTATGAATCTTGATTATATGCTTTAATAGCCTGTTTCATTCTTCTCTGTTACTTTTGAACATGCTTTCTTAAAAGAATGAATTACAGAATGAATAAGCATAAAAATAGGCTAAGGTTTATCCTGCTACTCGTACAAGTATGAATTTTTCTTCCCAGGACAAAAGGTTAAGCCTTGTTTTTTCCAATGAATGAAAGGAGTTTCCTGAGCAATTTCCAAATTTGAATTACTTCAATCCTAAATTACTCATGTTTCTAAATTTTAGAGGATGGGTATAAATAAGAACATCAGAGCAAGTTCTTCATCCAAACAACGTTTAGAAGACACAGTAAAAATTTCAATTTCTGCATCTATTATCCCAAATGCAATTGTATTCTCCAAACAAATTATATTTCTAATCTAGATCAGTATTGCTTTTATATTCCAGGAACAGATAGAGTTATATGGGAAGGAAAGGGGAAAATAATGCATAAAAAGGAAAGTTTTAGCCCTGCCAGTATGTTCTTCAGTTTGTGCAATGTCTAGATGAAGCACAAAGGAAAAAAAAAAAACTCGTAACTTCTGCCCATCTGAGAAAAATCTACAATCAAGATTTTCTTTTTCACAAAATGCTTTTATATTTGTAGGAAGCCATGGAATTTGAGACACTACTGCTTTCTTGGAAATTCAGAGATGGGCCTCTTTTATCCCATTACCCATTGCCATTTCCATTCTCTTTTCAAGCCAACCTAGCTATGCTTTTATAATATTTTACTTGTTCTTTATGTTGGCTTCTTGCCTCTCCCACTAAGAAAACTATTTGTTTGATAAAGGTGCAACTCCTTCTTTTCTTCCATACTTTGCTTTTTGGAACAGATATATGTGCTTAACATCTTCCCTTGAATTATAAAGAGGAAGATAAGAGATGTGACATCTATGACATCTAAATACAAAAGTGCCTATTGTTTATGTTAATAATCTCAGTTTTACTTCCCTCAGGTAGGGTAGTTTTTTACAGGAGGAATTTTTCCTTTAGGAAACCAACATTTAACCCAGGCCTGCAGTGTATTTCTTATTATCCTACCTGATGTGTGGCTTATTTCCCCTTTATGACTTTTTAAATTTAGACTTCAAAAATTTCCTAGGGGTTTATGAATAAAGCATGTAGATAAACCAGAGTGAAAACATGGACCAAACTATCTGCTTTATTAATAACTAGTCAACCTATTGCCCCTTTATGAACTCATAACATTCACTTTTCATTTAACAAACTATTCAATTGTGTAGTTATAACATTTTTTTTTAAATCAGGTATGACAAAATTTGTGAAAAAGTAATAAAGCAGTTTAAGGAGAACAGAGTGTGATGGGGCAGGAGGCAACTCTTGTAGAAAACTCTTGTAGGTCTCTTTGTTATCTCCTGAACAGAGAAGTAAAGTGTGAATACCTGGGTAATGACTATCCAGACAGAGGAAACATCTTTTGCAGGTTGGTGAGCTAGCAAGGAAAGAGAGAGGTGGGGATAGTGATAACAATGGCTTCAGAGAGAATGGAGGACCTAACTAGTAACACCAAAAAAAACAGAGCTCTTGGGTAATAGCTGGACTGGAGTCAGAACTTCTACTTCCCCAATTTAAACCTTGAGATCTGTACAATCATATGTTCCCTTAGAGCCTAAACAGCTTAAGAACAATTATTAGAAGCTCAGCTTATCTTAATGAGTCATGGGAAGACAGTGACAGAGGAGGTAGCAGTGACAACAGGGCACTAGAGAGCATTGGTCTGCTCATTAGAAATGTGGCCCAGTGGCTAGTAAGCTTGGATCAGCCATTCTTACTTCTTGGGGAAGAGTAGTAACTGGAGAAAATAGATACATACACTTCAACCCTTAGTGATCCCATCAGGCAGAAAGCTGTGTGGAAATCTCAATAAAAAGTGAGTTTAGGAAGAAAAAATATTTCTTGCTAACACTTATCATTAGCTAGTAGCAATGCAGCTCATTATTTTGAAAGTCATCTAATATATGGGAGATGCCTTGATATAAACCTTCTAAATAACACTTTTTTAACGATTTGCCCATGATACTTATTTTATTATGATGGCTTTGCTTTAGAACTGTCCATAACAAGACTGCTAAAAGGCCATTAATTTTGCAGTGCTAACATAACATTTTACATGATTTCAGACAAAAATGTGACTGTTTATTGATTGTTACTATAATAAGTATTTTTTAATTAATTTTTTATAAATCTTATGAAAATAATCTCAGGCAGATGTAAGATGATAAGCTTTAAAGGAAATCAATACTGGGTTAATTTTTTCTTACCTATTTTTAATTCTCTGTTGAAAATGATTAATTACAATAATATTAACCTCCATATTTCTAACAATAAGAACTCAAACCCATAGATTCCCTAGTCTTTTAACAAAGGTAAGAGATGACATGGTAATATGACCACTCCTCTTCACACAAACTCCAACTTGAATTTTTTTTTTTTTTTTTTTTTCGGTACGCGGGCCTCTCACTGCTGTGGCCTCTCCTGTTGCGGAGCACAGGCTCCGGACGCGCAGGCTCAGCGGCCATGGCTCACGGGCCCAGCCGCTCCGCGGCATGTGGGATCTTCCCGGACCGGGGCACGAACCCGTGTCCCCTGCATCGGCAGGCGGACTCTCAACCACTGCGCCACCAGGGAAGCCCTCCAACTTGAAATTTTAATGGATGTTGATTGTTCTGACTAAATTGTGGAGGTAATAGTATGTTTTTTGTTTTTTCTAAATTTGGTCATAGAGAAAAGAAAATACCAATGAATGTATCATAGAAATGACCGAGGAAGTTAATCGTTTTTTTCCCCCCAAATAGTAGTAGGTTTGCTTGCTTGTAGTTATTGAAAAACACTCTTGTTGATAAAACTTCATACCAAATAGATGAATATAGAAAAAATGCTTATGATAGTACCACACTTAAAAATAATCACTGTTAATGAGTCTGTATATGTTTTTCCAAATGTATTTTCTGGCATATATGGCTTTTTAGAAAAAATGGAATAATAATGTAAACATTGCTTTGAATACTTTTTTTTCCCACAACACAAAATACTGTGGTCCTATTTCCATGTCAATAAATTTACATCTATGTCATCTTTATAAATTGCTTTATTCCTACAATGGATAGTCCAAATATAGGAACATATATGTCAAATATTGTGGATGTATTCCAAAGTGTGAACATTTCATAGTTTACTTAACCATATTATTATAAATAAAATTGTGATGAACAACCGTTTATTTGAGGTCATGATGTGGGTGGAGAAAATTATTATAAGAAAAATTCACTCATAGTTTTTGGTACATATTAAATTTTCCTGCAGAAAATGTGAATTTTCCTTCCACTAAGTATATGACAGTGCTTATTACAAGATTGTTTGTGCTGGAAAATATTAATTTCTTCATCATAAAAGAAGGAATGGCAGCAATTTTTTTTTTGCAAAATAATTGGAAATGAAACTAAATATTTCTTAAAAAGTAAATCATTAATTTTTTGATTAAAGAAATAAGATGATTTCTCATTTCATTTTATATATTTTTGGTTGTGAATTAAGCTATATAGCTTCACATTTTTTAACAAAATCTTTAAAAAATTATCTGCTTGTGTCCTATTTTTATTTTATTTATTTAAAAAAATTTATGGGAATATAGTTGATTTACAATTTTTTGTTAGTTTCAGGTGTACAGCAAAGTGAATCAGTTATATGTATACATATAGCTACTCTTTTTTTTTTTTTTAAGCTTCTTTTCCTATATAGGCCATTACAGAGTATTGAGTAGAGTTCCCTGTGCTATACAGCAGGCTCTTATTAGTTATCTATTTTATATATAGTAGTGTGTATATGTCAGTCCCAATCTCCTAATTAATTCCTCCCCACCCCCATTATCCCCTGGTAACCATAAGTGTTTTCTACATCCCCGACTCTACTTCTGTTTTATAAATGAGTTCATTTGTACCCTTTTTTTTTTACATTCCACATATAAGTGATATATGATATTTGTCTTTCTGTGTCTGACTTACTTAGTATGACAATCTCTAGGTCCATCCATGTTGCTGCAAATGACGTTATGTTGTTCTTTTTTATAGCTGAGTAATATTCCATTGTATATATGTACCACATCTTCTTTATCCATTCCTCTGTTGATAGACATTTAGGTTGATTCCATGTCCTGGCTATTGTAAATAGTGCTGCAATGAACATTGGGGTGCATGTGTCTTTTTGAATTACGGTTTTCTCCGGGTATATGCCTAGGAGTGGGATTGCTGGGTCATATGATAGTTCTATTTTTAGATTTTTAAGGAACCTCCATACTGTTCTCCATAGTGGCTGTATCAATTACATTCCCACAAACAGTGTAGGAGGGTTCCCTTTTCTCCACATCCTCTCCAGCATTTATTGTTTGTAGATTTTTTATGATGGCCATTCTGACTGGTGTGAGATGATACCTCACTGTAGTTTTGATTTGCATTTCTCTAATAATTAGTGATATTGAACGTTTTTTCATGTGCTTTTTGGCCATCTCCCTTACCTATTTTTAAAAGGGTTTTTTACATTATTTATTTATTAGAACTCTTTATATGTTATTGATATCAATCTATGTCCATAATATGTAATTTTATGGTTTCTTTTACATTTTCACCACTTAACTGTGTTGACTGTGATGTTTTTTGTGAAGCCATCATTCTGCATCTGAAAAATACAAATCTATAATATTCTCTTCATTATACCTGCTGCTGTTGAGATCATATATTGTTTGTTTGCCATATTTTACTAAGAATGAATCTCATCAAACAAGGATTTCAGTTGTCCTTACGAGCTATCAGATATTATGGAGGAATGATTCAGTCAAATGAGTACTGTAGGCAATCTGTATTTTCTTAGATTACAAATATGTACCCTCAAAAAAATAAAAAGAAACAAAAAAACTAACAGTTCCCAATTTTCTGACTTCTACTATCTATTAAATTACTGATGTATTTTTTTATCGGCTAATTAACAAATTTCTCTTATATGTAGTCTACATTCCCTGGAGTCCAGTGTCTGTTCCTATCACTGTCTACCAGTGATCTACTTGGTGAAAAGTTTCTGGGTTTTCTCTCTGTTTTTATCCCACTCAAGCAGACTGACATGTAAGACTGTATTTTATAGTTTTTATATTCTTTTGGTGATATCTCCACCTTTATGATTTGCTCTTGGTTTATATCCTATGCACTATCCTTCAGTGACTGCCCTTTGTCTTCACTTGGTGAAATCATGCTTTTGTTCCTCTTCTCATCTCTCTTAACAGGATCATCTTAAATGATAGCATATGCTTATGTGGGTTCAACTTCCACCTCTGTGCAGTTGAATCTTGCATCTGTAACCTTGACTTATGTCTTGAGACCTCTTTGGAGGCCTATTTAATAAATGTTCAATAAAATTAATGAGTGAATAAATGAAAAAGGACACAAGTTAGAATTAGAAAACCTTTGATTTGAGGCACTGCTGTAGCATTATTAATTTAACAACTGCTACTTGAGCATTTACTATAGTGAGGCGGTGTGCTAAGGTTTGGGGTTAAGGTGGTAAATTATTAGTACATGAGTTCTAGGAAAAATCACTTCACTGCTTAGTTTATTCAGTTGTAAAATGGGATTTATAATACTTTCTTACATTCATCGTTTTTTTGAACTTTAAAATATACAATAAGCATTAAATCAATTTGCCTAATTATATATAATGCTAAGAAAAACAAAAGGTGAAAAAGTTTACAGCTTTTCCAAAATAATTTGAGAGAAAGAAATTTGGAATAAAATATTCAGAGCTGAAAGCTGTCAAGAAATCCATTTATTTAAATAGCCAGAGTGAAATGAAGACTCTATTATCTGTGCAACTACATTGCCTTAAGACAAAATATTGGAATGTCTGTGATATAAGGTGATCTGAATTCAGGACCAACTAAAATAGGATCCTAGTTTTTAGTTTGAGAATGCTCCTATATGAAAAGACACGTATTTCTTGGTAAAATCCCCATAAAAAATGAAGGTCACCAGGGAGTCCAAGAATCAAAGTGCCCTGATAGTTAAATTAAATTCCTGACTTTCAGTCAACCAATTCAGGACTTATCACTGTGCACAGACACCTACACATTTCCTCTGAGATGGAAGTAGAGAGTGGAGAAACTTCTGTACCACTAAGTACATTGTAGGGGTAACCATAAGCCTCCCCCTGAGTTTCACATAGGTTAAAGATGAATCAGATGAGAAAACATTGAGTCTCACACATGTGTTTTATACTCAGATAGACTAGAAAGTGACAAAAGAGTTGCCAGGGTCCTCAACCGCTTGCACAGTGCAACTGTAGACTTACATTATGACATTTGGAGAGACTTTTTTCCAAGTTTCTCCATACATCGAACTAAGAATGCTCATCTTTTGCAAACCTCTGTTCCTGGAATGAGGTAGAGAAGATCAGAGAACATCATAGGCAGACAGTATGTGGTTACTCTCTTTTGTTGAATTTTGACTTTAAACCACTCCTATTGTCACTAAAAGTATTTAAAAATAAGCTGTTTTTCTGATTACAAAAGGAATATGTATTTATAATAAAAAATATAGAAAGTTGCAGAAATTTTAAAGAAACAACCAAATGAATTCACCACTGAACCCACCAGAGAGAGGTCTTTCTAAAAATTGGTGGGTTTTTTTACATTTTTTCTGGTTTTATAGTGTGGTATAAACATTTCATCATATTTTGTAAACATTTTTAAGGATTCTTAATGGTATATGATAGCCCATCCTTGAATGCATCTCAATTTTTAGATTGAACCATATGAAATTGCTGTTTGTATATCAAAATAGTTGAATATCAGCAATTTCATATCATTAAACCAAATATATAACCATTTTTAAAGACTGGTTACTGAAGTTTTTTCTAATGTTTTAATATTATACATTTTACTTTTTTATGTTATTGGGAAGCCAGTAACAGCCTAAATAACAATAAGTAACTACACAAATGAATTTCACCCATAGGATGTTATTAAATATTTTTATTCTATCGGCATTTGTACTATTCCTGACATATTAGATTAAAAAATAGAATTTAATATGTATTTTTGGCATAATCAGATCAATAGTAATATATAGTCATAGAAAATAACTGAAACTGAAGTGTGTGGAATTTATCTTTCATCATTATGTGTGATTCATGTTTCTTCTGTATAATTTCTTGGGTTTTCAGATGTTCTACAGTGGAGATAAATTTTGTTCATATTTGTACAAATTGCTGCAAAAACACATTTCTGCTTCAAAAGTATTCCTGTTTTCACAGAATTATATAATTTAATAAAATGTTTATTTTACACTTAGGTTTGGTTTTGCAGATGCTATAAGACACAGGTATACAGGAGAACTATATAGGAAAAGGAAAGACAATAGCTTTTATTAATTCCTTCCTGTGTTCAGATGCTTTCTTTCTACTTGTTTATCAAATGACTTAATACTCTTTCATGATCACATGCTGATCAATAGGGAATAGGATTACTAAAGAAAAACAAAAACAAAATGGAATGTCAAATTTGAATTTCAAATAGAAAATGAATACCTTTTTTTAGTATGAGCATGTCACATGCGATATTGGGCATATAATTATACTAAGAGTATTCTTTGTTTATTTGAAATTAAAATTTAACTGGATTTCTTGTACTTTATATAACAATTTAAATAGGAGCAAGTTCAACCATTTAAACAGATTTTTTCCATGTGGCAATGTGAGCCTAGGTTAGTCAGATATTTTAATTTTTTAATAGAATTGGGGATGCATGTTCCATTATTTCTCCTAATTTTCATATGTTTCCAAATAATTAAAACACTTTAAAATACAGCTTAAAGTGAACAGCACATGCCTGTGTGCCACATGTGGCCTGTGGGGGACCTGTTGGTGATGGCTGCCAATAGATAATATAATGGATTAATGCTTCTCACAGTTTAGTGCCTATAGGTGTTACCTGAGGATTTTGTTAAAATTCAGATTCTAATTGATTGTCTTTGAGGGGTTCTGAAATTTTGCATTCACAACAAACTTCCAAGTGAGGCCAGTAGTTGCCTTCTGCTGATCACACTTTTAGTGTTAAGGAATGCAGGAAGGAAGGGAAAGGAAGGAAAAAGGAAGTAGGAAAATAGAACAGATATCCAACCCAGTCAAAGGGGACGCTGAAAGAGAAGAGCTGAAGCAAAAGGTCTCCTCCATCTGTTATTCTTCAAATCAAGAATCAATCCTCTAGCATAAAGTCAGAACAAATGCAAATAAATCTGATATCAGATTCATTTATCATATAAAGTATCTTAATAAAATGATCTTAATTCTTTGAAAGAAACTAGGTATAAAGAAAAAATCAGCAATATTAACAATGCAGATAATGAGGTGTTAGTTACCTGCACACAGATGCATGAGCACACATGCAAACACACACAGTATGTTCTAAAAATATACATATATATACAGATATAGATATATTTTCACAGACTCCCACCACCTTGTAATTGAGTGGTCCCTTGGGAAATACATTAAAGTTGGATTTATAGGGATAAATATCAAGATAGAGTTTTAATTGCCTCCATTGATTGCCCCAATCATGAAAGTAACCATAAACCACTACACCTGTCAGAGCCAGCTTTTGGTCACTGGGAAAGGCAAGGATGAGGACAGGATAATGAAAGAAAGCAGGGAAGAGGGAAAGGCAGAGAATTAAAGAAATGTCTAGTGCAGCTATCTAGTGGAGGGTATTCATCTTTCTTTTTGAGAAAGGACAGGTAGGATATTAAGAGAGTTAAGTAGAGAGGAAGAAAGATGAAAGAGGAAAGAAACTTAAAACACATTACGCAACACTGAGGGGATTGTATAATGCATGTTACTTCCTACAATGTAGTATGTGCTTTCCTCACGCAGGCCGGGACTCAGTAGCTTATTCTGAATGTTGAGAAGTCCACATGGGGACCAAGATACATAGCTGTGGGAACCTCTGTCAAATCAATGAAATAACTACAGTCATAAAGTTAAAAATCCTGCTGATTCCAAATAGATATTTTAAGAAGAATTAATCTATACTTAAAGCTACATAATTTTTTCTTGGCTTAAAATTATCTCACTTAAGAAAGTTATTTTTTTTCTATTAAAAAAAGTAATTTATGTACTGTAAACAGTTTGGTAGAAATTTGCCTTTTGAAAATATCAGTCCAAAATAGGGATGCATTTTGTAAGGGCAATTCCTGCTGAATTTGTAGCAGTATATGTTAACACCCATCACCATTTGAAAATAAGCAGGTCATTCTGGATCAGAAAATCTCTGATATTAAAAAAAAAGTATTTAGGTCAGTATTACCCTTATCCAGGGTTGTCTAGCCCCCAAATTATCCCAAATATGGCTTTCATTTCTTTGTAGATTATAAATTATTGATTTCTTTAAATCTGACTTTAAAATTTTTCTTTTGTATTCTATATTCTGGAATAGAATGAAGCTTAAGCCATTGTTCTCGAAGTGTGGTCAGCTACAGCAGCATAATATTGCTTGGGAACTTATTAGAAATGCCAATTATTGGGCTCTATCTAAGACATACTGAGAAAGAAACTCTTGGAGGTGGGATCAAGAAATTTGTATTTAAAACCCTCCAGGGCATTTTCATGCTCACTAAAGTTTGAGGGCCACAGTCTCAAGCTATGATTGCCTCCATTTTTAAGATTCTCTTTCTCTCAGCATGCTTCTGAAAACTTCCAACCTTGAGAATTCCCTAGAGACAGAGTGACTGTTATCATTAAGGCGAGCCAGATGACTACCTCAGGCAACCTATTTATAATTGTGAAGTAATTTTGAATACTGCAAATTCTAGTAGCATTCCTAAATACTAAAGTCCCTCCTTCAGGCTCACAAATATGGCTGTGGAAACCAAAATGTATTATGTAAATTTGTAGCTTTCTAAAAGAGTAGAACTGGTTTAGGGTTTGTTTGCAGACTTTGACAAACAGCAATTCAAAAATGTATGAATTATGTAAAATGTAAACCAGTTGCACTATTACTTTATTGAAACTATTGTTATTACAACCTGCACTATTGTAAATCTATATCCTTGAATTCGCTCAGAACACTCAGACAATAATTGAATTCTGTCAGAATTTTGCAATGTCTTGAGCACCTATAGCTAAGGGATGGAGTAATTTATTTCCAATTGCTATCAGGAGAATTAACTCACAAAACTAGTGTTGTCAGTCGGCATGGCTCACAATAAGCAATTCATATCCATTGCAAAAGAAAATCACCCACAGTTGGTAACTAGAATGCAGTTGCTAAAGTATCTGTGGTCATGTCTGTAAGGCAAGAGAAGATTAGTTGAATAAGGTTATGCAAAAAGGCAAAAGTAAACGACTTCAAGAAAAATGCAACTGGATTTCTGTCAAGTCTTTTTTTTTTTTTTTAAGAAGTTGGGAATAGAAGATGTTGGGGGTAGGAATAAATAAATAAATTTATTTATTTTTGCTGTGTTGGGTCTTCGTTTCTGTGCGGGGGCCACTCTTCATCGCGGTGCGCGGGCCCCTCACTATTGCGGCCTCTCTTGTTGCGGAGCACAGGCTCCAGACGTGCAGGCTCAGTAGGTATGGCTCACGGTCCTAGTTGCTCCGTGGCATGTGGGATCCTCCCAGACCAGGGCTCAAACCCGTGTCCCCTGCATTAGAAAGGCAGATTCTCAACCACTGCGCCACCAGGGAAGCCCTCTGTCAAGTCTTATAGTTAGAGACTCGTACACTAGAGAAAAATTTAAAGAGGTTTCAGTCTAGGAATACATGAACATTTTCTTACTTTTGTTTGACTGTACTACTGCTAAGCAACCAGGCCAAGGTCATTAAACTTTGCTCCTAGTTACTTTAAACACATCTTTCTGACCTGGCTCCAATTAATAAAAATAATTAATTTCCCCTTCTTTCAGCACTGTCATTTTCCTGGTCTTTGAATCAGTTTCTCTAGAGCGGGAATCACTTGGCTTTAGCATTTAGGCTCAGCCCTGCCTCATTATACTGCTTGTCCTGACTCTTATCTGCAAGATATTTGAGGAGCTATGCCAGCACTCATGAAATAATATCAGGGTAACCTCACTGTGATTTGATTCTTAGCTGGTACCCCATTCTGATAACAGTGTCTGCCTTTTCCCTGCCACTGAATTCCTCTGCCCCTCTTATGACCTTACTCTTCCAATCACGATCCCTATGCCTCATGTCATTACCTGTGAGATATGCCTCATATTTCTTTGCCTTTTTATGATTGAAATAAGATTACTTTCCTCTTCATGCTCTCCTTCTCCTCAACTCTCACCCACCTTTACTATTCAACACCTAAACCAGAAGCTAAGTTCCTGCCACCTCCTAAGAGACAACCTCAATTCAAACTGCTTGCTTTGCTGCCTAGATTTCTGGTGCTAAGTCTCCTAGATTCTCTAAAACTGTGAGTCACTGACTTGCTGGGATACCTCACTCTCCAGGACAGATTGCCTGGCTGGGTTATTGCTTGAAGTATGTGACACTCTGTAGTATTCTGACAAATGTGAATTGAAGATGCTTGAAGGCATGATAGAAGGAGAAGCCACAGATACACATGAAGCGGCAGCTGTGCTCACTGCACAGGGCCTCACACGAGGGCATATTACGCACTTGCCATGTTAATTAAGGCACGTTATTGTTAATATCATCCACCACATGACTAAACTAAACTAGAAATTATGTAGATATACAAAAAAGTATAGTTTCTATTTTTGAGAATATAGTATTCTGGTTATGGAGGCAGAGCAAAAATGGAAATATGTAAGTAAGGATGCTGAAAGGAAAATTTTAACAATAAAAATCTAATTGTCTCCAGTTCAAAAAAATTGCACCAACGTTTTTGGAAATTGATGTAGGATGGCAGTGAGAGTGGGGCATGGGATAAAATGTTTAAGATATAACCAAACCTTTAATCATTTTAATTTTTGCCACTGCTGGTATTCCATGTCCACTGCTCTAGTTGCAAAATAAAGAGAGAAAAGCTTCTTTGCTCTTCCAGTATTTGGCATCTCTTTTTCCAGTCTCAGCATTACACTCTTACAAAAGGTAAAGACAGAGTGATATCGCCACTGAGTACATACCTGATATGTAAACAAGCAAACAATCAAAACACCCAAGGCTAACACTAACTCTTCAGAGTGTAATACCTTCAGAATTTTAAATGTTTTGTAATTCAATCAAATATTATCAGCCTAAACTACAGGAAGCAAACAATGCATAAATCTTCTCATTCTGAGACCTTAGAAACTAAATACTTCTTAAATGGTGGGTGATACAGTTTTCTAAATATGGATGATAATGTTGCTCAAAAGAAATAACTAGGTTGAGCGTTAAAGCAACATTTGTAGAAGCAAAGTGAAAACCATCCTTGTATGTTAAGGACACTAGCAATATCTTTCCACACCCATGTGCATTGATTAATAAGTATTTTGTAAAAGAACCATTACATTTTCAAAAATGGAGAGGTGCCCATATCTGAATGTCTGCTACAATGGAAGGCAATATCAGAAAATACAGCCCCCAAAAGCTTGGTATGATAAATTCATCAGGGAGAAAATTCAGCCCATATTTCAATAAGGGAAGCATCCGGGATCACATAAGCAAAAAACAGAAAGAGGGAAGAGTAAATCCCCTGGGAACAGCATTAACATAATTGAGCACTTAAATGCATAAGAAACAAATTGAGACCACTTGAGTAAATAAGGAGAAAGCTATGTAAAGACAGCATCAAGATGCTACCATTGATCTTTAACTGCTACCATCTCTGCAATTAAGTAAGGCTGACACCTCTAAGGATTAGTTACTCAGCAGTGAGCTAAATGGTTATGTGCCTGAGCTTCTGTAGTGACAGCTTGGGTTTGAATCCAAGCACCAGCACCTGGCAGATGTATCATCTTCAAAATTCAGTTTCCTTATCTGTAAATAAGACACAATAATAAAATTGCATTACAGAATGTTGTGATTTTTAAAGGAGATAATTGTAGAAATTGTTTGCCCTAGTGTATGCCCCATAATAAATATTCTATAAAATTATTTTACTGTTATTATTTCCACCAGGTCTCAAAAGGCACGTAAGCTTAAAATGCATACTTGTGTAACTAAGTGCTAAAGAGTGGATTTGTGTTAATAGAATTTTTCTTTCTATTAAAAAATTTATCTCACAAAATAAATATTGAATCAAGACTATTTTGATCTCCATTAACATTGCTTTATTTATGCAAAATTGAAAGGGAATTGACAAATTTGGATTATAAATCTTGCAATATTATAACCAAGAAGGGAAAATTAAGAAGACAAAGTTTTACAAATTGTCTGATTTATGAACTGTAACTGACTACTTCAAAATACAGCATCAATCTTGGTTAATACAACCAGATATTTGGATACTAATTATTGAACTGAATGTTGCAACCATCTACACAGTGGTTTGATCTAATTAAGAGAAGTGATTATAGATACTTGCACATGATATTTTTGTTTTAAGTCATTTATTAAATAATTTTGGTAAATTTTTTATTGGAGTGCAAAATATATATAGTGAAGTCGTAAATATTAAGTTTGCAGGCTGCTAATTTTTTATAAGGTGAACACATCAGGGTAACCTGTACCGAGATCTTGGTATAAAATATTACAAGTACCGCAGAAGCCTCTCCTGTTCCTGTTCCTCAGTCTTTACACACCCCCAAAGGTAGCCGCTAGTCTGAGTTCTATCACTATAGATAAGTTTCAACCTATTTTGTGCTTTTTACATATGAAATAATGTAGTATGCAGTATTCTGTGTTTGGGGTTCTTTTGCTCAACATGAGTCTATGAGATTTATGTGTATTATTGCTTGAAATAGTATTTTCTATTTCATTGCTATATAGTAGGTCATTACATGAATATATTATATAACATGTATTTTCTGTTATATAATTGATGGTGGTTATCTCCAGTTTTTAGATATTGTGAATTGTGCTTAGTGAAAATTCTTGTACATGACTCTGCTGAACATGAATTGCTTGGTTATAAGGTATGCAAACATTTAGTTATAGAAGATACTGCCAATAGCTTTATAAAATTGTTGTACCAATTTACAATAACACCAGACATGTATGAGAGCACCGTTGATCCATTTAAGTGCCCCAAATCAGTACTGTCAGTTTCTTTAAGTTGTAACCATTCTGGTAGATATGAAGCAGTATCTCATTGTGGGTTTAAAAAAAAAAATTATTGGAGTATAGTTGATTTACAGTGTTGTGTTAGTTTCAGGTGTACAGCAAAGTGAATCAGTTATACTTATACACATATCCACTCTTTTTTAGATTCTTTTCCCATATAGGCCATTACAGAGTATTGAGTAGAGTTCTCTGTGCTATACAGTAGGTCCATATTCGTTATCTATTTTATACATAGTCGTGTGTATATGTCAATCCCAATCTTCCAATTTATCCCTCCCCCCACTCCTCATTGTGGTTTTAATTAGTGCTTTCCTGATGGTTTATAACATTGAGCACTTTTTCATATGCTCATTGGCCATTTGGATATCCTCTTTTGTTAAAAGCTTGGTCAAGTTTTTCTCTCATTTCTTTAAAAAATGTTTGTTGTTTTCTCCTTAATTTGTAGGATTTATTGAATAGTTCTTCTATGGATACATGTATGACAAATATTTTCTCCTTTTCTGGGATTTACCTTTTGAATCTCTTAAAAGTATCTTTTAATTAAAAAAAAACTTTTTTGAATCTCATAAAAAACAATCTGCCAATCGTTTCCTTTGTGATCAGTGTGTTTGTGTTCTGTTTAAGAAATTTGTGCCAATCTCAAAGTCATGAGGATTTTGACCTACAATAATTTCTAGAAGTTTTATTTTATTATTTTTACCTTAATTCTAGAATTCATTTCTAATTGATTTTCCTGTGTTGTTTCCAGTCAAGTTTAACGTTCATTTTTTTTTTCATGTGAATATCATTCTTAAAGACTTACTGAAGTCATGTAATATCTAAGAGCATTTCTCTGCTACTATCCTTTTGAAGATGCTATTGTAAATCCTTTCGAATTCTAACAATTCAAACATTTATCTATGACAGCAACTTTTTTTTTAATAGTACCAATTGTGGGGATAGTCAATATAGTCTACCCTTGGTTTAATCTACTCTCTTTCAAAATAACTTCTTTCAGGTTTTATTTATACCTTTGCAGAAAAAAAAAAAACACAAATGTAGTAATGATTCAAAATGTTGTTTTGAATCCTTTCAATTCTAATAACATTAAATTTATTGAACATGTGCTTTAATAGAGATGTTCTACCAAATTATTCTCCAGCAGAAGAGATATAGTTATGGCCTCAGAAACCAGTACTTGCTTGTATACCCCTCATTCTAAAGATTATGAAAATCTCCTAATTGCTGCAGTAATTTATTATTATCTTTTAATTTTCATATTAAGTGTACCCTTGCCTTAGGTAATGACTATTTTGCGTTAGTTGAATTCATTAATACATTCACCCATATATTAATTCAACAAATATGTATAAAGTACAGGCTGAGTGTTAGGTTTTATGGATACAGTGGTGTATAATATAGATATAGATACAGTTTGTATATTATATAACATAGACAATATGTTTCTCTGCCCTCAGAAGCTTACAGCTTAACATTAGAGTTAAATATCATTGAATAATTTACCATATGTAAATTATACACTGCCTGCTTGTTAGTTTTCAACCATGCAAAGTATTGTCTTATATTGTCATGTAATTTTTGGAAATTTTATAAGTAATTAGTGAACCATTAACACACCAAATTGATTATTTTTAAAGTGAGTGTGAGAATTTTTTTAATAACCACTCCCACAGAAATTCAAGGAACATTTTAAAAGCATGTGTAATTTCTGATGTAATCATTTATACATATTTGAAACCCACAGTTTGTGAAAATACCACGGTGTGTTAAATGCCAAAATTCTTTAAGAAACAATGGCTAAGTAATAAAGAATAAATTCAAGAATAAAGAACTTTGAGAATTTTTTTAAAAACTGTGATCTAAATATGGCAAAAAAGCCCTAGGCAGTTGCTTTTTGAGATAGTTCTTGTCAAATTAAATGTACTCTTATTTCACTTGAAGTGGATTAAATTGAAAGGACTTATGGTGACCTTGCCTCTAGTCTCCTGTCCACTCCATTTAAACTATACAGCGTTGTTGGACTGAACTACTGTTTTATTATAACAGTTTCCTTTAAAAAATGCCATAATTTCCCATTATATCAAATATAATTCTTTATCTTCTACTTTCTGGCTTCACTGTCCAGCCATACTTCTGCCATTTGCTGATATATGATTTCTACTAGTAAGATGGCTTGATAATCTCTTCTCCTGCATCATTAATGGAACTGATTGTTATGTGTTAATCTGGTGCTTTTACATAATGTTGGAAACTTATTGGTCCCTATATTATAATTTCCTTGTGAAAATGTGGTCTGAATTCTAAGAAACCTGTCTTTATAAAAAACTTATCAAATATAATTTTTCACAAATTTGGCACTGCAGATAATTCTTAACTTATAATTTTTATTCTCTATGTTACATTTTCACAAATATTAGCTATCAGTTTCTTACATTATTATATTGCAATATATTTTTTCATCATTTACACTTTTCTGATTTATCCTCTCTTTCATATCTTATTCTCCTCTTAAGTTTTTAAATATTTATAGACTTCAGTTTTCTGTTTATTTAATCCACTAACATATTAAATATTCAAAATGAACGCGGCACTGTGTTAGACACTAGAAATTCACTAGCAAACATCATAGAGGTTCCCTTTGAAGGCCATGGATCGATTACACTCCAAGAAAAACACTTATGACACATATTAGTTTCCTCTTGTTTCTTTGATATATTACCACAAATTTAGTAGCTTAAAACACCCATTTATTATTTCACTGTTTTGTGAATCAGAGGTCCAGGTTCAGTGTTACTCAACTGGGTCCTCTTCTTGGGGCCTCACTGACCAAAATCTAATTATTGCAATGCAAAGCTTTTATCTGGAAACTCACGTTAAGATTCCATCTCCAAGATCATTCAGGTTGTTGATAGAATTCAGTTACTTGGAGTTGTATGACTAAGTCCCAATTTTCCTGCCACTTTTCATCTTCAAGCCAAAAACAACACATTGAATCCTTCTCGTACTTCAAATCCCTGACTTTCTCTTCTGCTACCAGCCAGAGAAAGATCTCTGCTTTGAAGGGTGATATGTTATGTCCATACACATAATTTAGGATATTCTTCTTAACTTAAGCTCAGCTGATTAGTAAGCTTAATTACATTTGAAAAGCCCTTTTGCCATGTAACATACTCATGAGAGCATCACCAAGAGCCAAAGTTCACAGAAGCTAAGATTCTGCCTAAAACACATGCAGACTAAAAAATATGTCTAGGTATCTTCATGATATCTTTGTGATAAGAACAAATAACTGGAAAAAAACAAATACTTTATGTAAAGAAAAATGCACAAATTAATTTTGTGTTCACACATTGAATATTATCCGGAATTTAAAATTAATGAACTATAGCTATAAATTATACAATGGATACATTTTAACAATATAACATTGATGAATAAGAGAAAGATTAAGTTAAAACAAGACCAAATTAAAACTAAAACATAATGTATAATTAAAAAATAAGAATGCTAAATATGATTTAGGATAATACTTGTCTCTAGAGGGGAGTTTAAGGGAAAATTGCAGTAAGAATTTACAAATAGATTTAAGGTAATATAAAAGCATTCAGTCTAAAAGGAAAATAAAGATTTACTCCAGTGTCAGGTAGTAGATTCATGGGTATTTTTTGTATTATAAATAGGTACATACATACTCAAGAAAGAGTCATGTGAGGGCCAGATTTTCAAATGTGCCATGAATGGAGAACTATGATTAATCAAAATTTATATACTTGTGACTATGTATATAGAACTGCCAAAATATTAAAATTTATATAAGGAAAATTCGCAGGGTGCCTTGAGAAAGTATAACATAGATCCTGATTGAGGATAAGGAAACAAGGACAACCTTTCTTTGGAAGCTGTATTTAAGCTAAGATATGAAGGACTACAATTATAGGGACTTGGCTGGGAGTGCAGAGAAAAGAAGATGTGTTACTCTGGAAATCGTTGTGAAGCCCTTGAGACTAGAAGACAAGTAGGAAAGAAGTCTATTGTATACGTGAAGCATGGAGAATGGCACAAGACAGGCTGGAGGGACAAGGGAGCAAATATTGCTGCAGGATGCAGAGAAGTGACATGATCAGGCATTTTAAAATGATGACTTTTTTGACTAAAAAACTTGGAGCTGGACAATAACAGAAAATAGAAGGTTATGTCTTGAGACTAGGGAGACTCCTATAGTGGATACCTACTACTGCATATAAGAATATCATTTTTTTTTTTGGTTTTGTGTTATTTATTTATCCATTCATCGATTCAGATGAAAGTTGTTTATTTTAATAGGAAAAAGATCACCTAGTACAGGAGGGCTTATAATGAAAAACAGCAGTTCTGTAACCCACATGTCTTTCTACCCACAGTCCTGCTCCAAAGAGACAGCTAATTGTAAATTCTAATTTTGTGTTCTGCTACTTGTTTTTATTTTTAATCTAAAAGATTTATTTCCCTAAGCCTAATCTTAGAAAAAAAAACTTTTTTTTTTTTAAGAACAGTTTAGGTTCACAGCAAAATTGGAGGGAAGTTGCAGAGATTTCCCATATAGCCCTGGAGGCACACATGCATAGCTTCCCCCATTATCAACATCATCCCCCACCAGAATAGTACATTTGTTACAATTGATGAATCTATATTAACGTATCATAATGACCCAAAGTTTTTAGTTTACATTATCGTTTGCTCTTGGTTTTGTATATTCTGTGGGTTTGGACGAATGTATAATGACATGTATCTATCATGATGTTGACTATCATTATTAAAAATAAATTATTTAAGGAAAACTACCACCATGATATTATGGCACTTGACATGAATAAATGGAATAATGGTGTTACCATTTACAAAGATAGGAAATAACGAGAGAAGAGTAAATTTGAATGGTCATTAAAATTTATGAATTGAATTTAAATTTGAGAAGCTTATTGCACATTCAAATAGAGGTGTCTAGGAGGAAATTGTGTGTCTCAATGTGGAGTTCAGGGAAGTGTCAGAAATATAAATGTAAAATCTGTGAATTATCAGAGTATGTGTAACATTTAATAGCCAGATTACTGGCCAAGAATATGTAAGGAGTCAGCATAAACTACATGTAAACTGAGTTCTGGGACTCCCCAAGATAGATAAATTTTAAAACAAAAAAGTGAAAATTCAATCAAACTAATAAAATTATACAAACTATGTATAATAATACACAATAGATGAAAATTTTAATGGCTGTAAAAAACCACGTGTTTGCGGGTTCATGGGTGTATGGTAGGTGTGTAGTGCAAATATAAAATGTATGGACAGAAAGTGATACACAAAAATTTCAGGCCTCTGAGAAGAGTGGGGAAAAATGAGAATGGGAAAAGTATACACATGGCTTTCAACTTGTCATTCAGGTTTTATTTCTATGAAAAACAATTTGAAACATAAGGAAATTGATTAAATGGATAGTAAGAGATTAGATTAAAGGGCATAGTGTGTTTAGAGAGTTCTTTTTTTATTAGTTATCTATTTTATACATATTAGTATATATATGTCAATCCTAATCTGCCAAATCATCCCACCCCCCACCACCCTGCTTTCCCCCCTTGGTGTCCATACATTTGTTCTCTACATCCATGTCTCTATTTCTGCCTTGCAAACCATTTTATCTGTACCATTTTTCTAGGTTCCACACGTATGTGTTATTGTATGATATTTGTTTTTCTCTTTCTGACTTATTTCACTCTGTATGACACTCTCTAGGTCCTCCATTCACGTCTCTACAAATGACCCAATTTCATTCATTTTTATGGCCAAGTAATATTCCATTGTGTATATGTACCACATCTTTTTATCCATTTGTGTGTCAGTGGGCACTTAGGTTGCTTCCATGACCTGGCTATGGTAAACAGTGCTGCAATGAACATTGGGGTGCATGTGTCTTTCTGAATTATGGTTTTCTCTGGGTATATGCCCAGGAGTGGGATTGCTGGGTCATATGGTGATTCTATTTTTAGTTTTTTACGGAACCTCCATACTGTTCTCCATAGCGGCTGTATCAATTTACATTCCCACCAACAGTGCAAGAGGGTTCCCTTTTCTCCACACCCTCTACAGCATTTGTTGTTTATAGATTTTCTGCTGATGCCCATTCTAACTGGTATGAGGTGATACTGAATTGTAGTTTTGATTTGCATTTCTCTAATAATTAGTTTTGTTTTTTTTAAAAATGTTGAGATGCATGAGCTGTTTATATATTTTGGAGATTAATCCTTTGTCTGTTGATTTGTTTGCAAATATTTTCTCCCATTCTGAGGGTTGTCTTTTCGTCTTGTTTGTAGTTTCCTTTGCTATGCAAAAGCTTTTAAGTGTCATTAGGTCCCATTTGTTTATTTTTGTTTTTATTTCCATTACTCTAGGAGGTGGATCAAAAAAGATTTTACTGTGATTTATGTCAAAGAGTGTTCTTCCTCTGTTTTCCTCTAAGATTTTTATAGTGTCTGGTCTTACATTTATGTCTTTAATACATTTTGAGTTTATTTTTGTGTATGGTGTTAGGGAGTGTCCTAATTTCTTTCTTTCACATGTAGCTGTCCAGTTTTCCCAGCTCCATTCGTTGAAGAGACTGTCTTAGAGAGTTCTGTTTAGAAGTTTGTGTTCAGAATAAATGGAATAGAAAGACGGGGTCATAAATGCAACTTCAGAGGGTTTTTTTTTTTGTTTTTGCTATTGTTATAAGTTTGTTGTTTGTTCACTTTTATAAGTAGAGTGCTAAGAACTCATGTGTTTTTGTGCTGATGGAAAGACAGCTTTTCTTAGGAAGTAGATAATTTCATCATTATAATGGAAGAAGAAAAAAGAAAACCTAGAGATAGATACATTTAAATTGGTGTATTTGGTAGGGGGTGTGATGAATTGGGAGATTGAGACTGACATATATACACTAATATGTATAAAATAGATAACAAATAAGAACCTGCTGTATAACACAGGGAACTCCACTTCGCTGTATGGTAGAAACTAACACAACTCAGCAGTTCCAACCTTACCCTTCTATATTCTGCTTTGTGGGGCTGAGAGTAAACCACATTTTTGCTTTGGCAGCTGGCTCCCTGTTAAGCTCTGTCAATGATGGACACCAGAGAGAGACAGCAGAGCTGGAAGACAAAGGACTTACTCTTTTCTGTTTGTTCCTTGTGGGTTCCTGGACTACTTCCTGTTCCTGTAAGCATCATCCCAACAGTACTTCCTAGCAGTAGCAAGGCTTTCCCATTGCAGCAGCTAAATCCAGTTTGCAGTTTTCTCAACACTTGCAAACCCAGCTTCATCACCTGCCTCTCGTAAATATTGATATCATCTGCCAGTGCCCTTTCCTCAGAGGCCCCATCTTAGACCCAAGGACATTCATCCAAACTCAGAGATACCAGCACCAGTGGGGTGAAGCCTCCTTTTCAGTAGTGCAAGTTTCAACTCTTGAGCTCCTCCTATGAGTTTTTATGTTTTAATAATTCCAGACTCTTCCTTTTGTTCCTTTGGCCCTAAGGGTGATAGCTGCTTTCTCTATCATTACATCCATGATACCTTAGAGCTATCTTTTTACCCTTTCAGTTACTTAGTTAACAATATTTTTATAGGAAATGCTCCTATCTAATAACCAACATGGCTTTTTCTTTTGACTGGATTCTGTCTGATACAGTCTCTAAAATAAATTCATAAAAGTTCAGAATAGGATTCTAGGTGCTCAGGCACAGATCACGTTTCTCCCTCTATGCCTTTGGCTGTGTATGGTACAGTGGGACTATGACTGATCTATTCTGGGTCAAATATTCAGACCTGTTTCTGAGATGAGGGGACACCATGACCAATAGTCTCAGCAGGACCATATGGCGGTATAGAGAAATTCTCCAAAGAAACAGATTGCTACCACTAAAATAATGGGGTGGGGGATGCCTGCTGGACTGGAGTGAAGAGCTTTAGCTACCACAGGTAGATAGCATAACACTGCTCATCTACTTATAAGTGTACTAGTTTATTAAGTGTTCAAAATTAATAAATCATAAACATGGCATTTTATTTGTTTGTTTATTTATTTTACTCCAGTCATTTCAAACATATTCTGCAAAATATTTTGTTATCCCTAAAAAACTATTGGGTGGATTTCAGAACTTCCTGTCACTTTCAATTACTACAAATCTATGTGGTTTTAGTTTTGAACTTCATCTTCAATTCAAGTTTCCTCCTCTTCTGCCATCTGAAAATATTGTTTCTCTTCCCTTCAAATCCAGAGCTGAAAGAGAGAGATGCATCTGTCTTTGAGACATGTCATCTCCCTATCTCCTCTAAATTCTGTGTCCTGCAGTGTATCAGGATGCACCAATGGGAGAGATAAAGTTACACATGCTTTTTTATTAACAGGTTCTATTGTAGATTTCTTTGTTTGTTGGTTGCAACAGCTTTTCTGGCCAACAGACATATTCTCCATGTGATGAGTGTGCCAGTGATCTGGAGCACATGTATAAGTTCTTCTGGAGGTGTTATGGGTCCTCCTCATGGCACAGTTCCCTGATTTGTGAGATCTAGCTCAGATATTCTTGGCAGTATAACCTATTGTGCCTATTACAGTGATGTTTTACATAGTGAGACAATTTCTCATGAAGATACCACAAAGTGGTTCAAATACAACTAATTCTAATTTCCCTTTACTGACAGGAAATTCAGACATACATATGGAGTGAACATAGTCAATGCTACTGCTTCCTCCTCCTGGCATCCAAATGGAGAAAACTTGACCCTACCATTCATTATTGTGGTAAGAAGTTTGATGGTCAATTTTATGTGCCAACTTGGCTGCCCATATATATAGTCAAACATTACTCTGCATGTTTCTGGGAGAGTGTTTTTGGATGAGATTTGCATTTAAATCCATGGACTTTGAGTAAAGCAGATTGCTCTTCGTAATGTGGGTAGGCCCCATCCAATCAGTTAAAGACCTGAAAAGAATAAAAGATTGGCCTTCCACAGGAAGAAGGAATTCTGCAGCAGATGGCCTTTGGGCTTGAACTACAACATCAGCTCTTCCCTGGGTCTCCAGCTAGGCTGCCTATCCTGCAGATTTTAGACATACCAGCCTCCAAAATTCATGTAATCTAATTCCTTAAAAATCCCCCCATCTAACTCTGTCTATGTGTGTGTGTGTATTCTTTATACACATTATTAATTCTGTGTCTCTGGAGAACCTGACTAATACTGGAATATTAATAAGCTGAGATTACTCTCCTTCAAGTCTACAATAATGGTCTTGGTTACTAGGAGGTGGGGTGGGTCTTTTGCCCTTGTGGTCTACATTAGCAAATGCATAAATCCTCTTGTTTCCTCGACTTTGGTCCCAAAAACATTTTTCTTTTCCTCTGCTCAGGTCAGATCAGTATATTTGGGGCATGTTCAGTAGAATAATGAAATACCAGTTATTGTGTTTGTTAGACACCCTTAATCTCTACAAGCTAATATTTTAGATACCTCTTCACTTGTCTTAGAGCTAGGTGAGTATGAACACAGTGATGCCAGGGAGTATTCACCTCACACACACTCCTCCTGACCATTTCCAGGCTAAAAATCAGAATGTTGAGGAGATTCCTTGTGATAGCATAACTGGTTATGCCCCCCTTTTAGTAAGCCATAAAGGAGTTTTTTGCCTCCAGCTGTTCCCATTTTTCATTAGAAAGTGGGGTATTTTGAGTCTCTTTGATCTGGGTTTTGGTGATTTATGCAACAGAAAAAGTTCCTTTCAACCTCCTTTTACCCACAACTGTTTTAATCTTGTAGTCTTGTAGAGAGTAATTTCATTTTACTGGAATATCTTATCATTAGATGAAATTTTTATAGCTGATTCTTCTCTATTTGGATACTACACCTGTCATAATGGCTACCTGGATTCCTGCCATGGAAACATGCATGCATTTCCCTCATTGTGAAAGCAGAGCAGAAAAATGTGGGTAGCTGCCTAGCTAGAAAGCTGGCTTGGCCTTTGATACAGGAGCAAACGTTAGCAGGATTATTGGCTTCCATATGTCTCTGGGGAAAACTCAACCTGTGTAATTTCTTCCTTTGCTATGTGGGCAGCCACTAGGAAACAGGAGGTTGGCACAATGTCTGATGTGGGCATAAGGGCAAATAGAGTCCATGTTGATGTTTTAGAAATACAAACTCCTCCACAGACTTTTTTTCAGCAGATTTCTGCATTTGGACAACACACATATACAACCATTAATATACCACTATTAGAAAGGTTGAGGAATCTATTCAGTGTTGTATTTCTTAAAGTCTTCAACAAATGTATACTTTCGTTTAAGAGAATCACATACCAGGATAGCTCAAATAACATCTGGTGCTTTTAAAAAGTGTAAAACATATTGATAAGCTAATGAGAAAATTTTGAAGTAGCAAAATTAATTGTATACTCCATTGCTTGGCATATAGGTTGTGGAGTGTTCATAATTAACTTCAAAATTATATCCTGTAGGAAGTTATATAAGGACATGAAAATTATGAATTATGAAAAATTCAGTAAAATAGGTATAATTTTGGAAAATGAATTAAAATTATTCCTAGCATTTTCAAAAAAAAAATGAACTGTATATATGCCTTCATCAAAAAGTAGGAGTGCATTTGGAACTATTATCCTTACATGCCAAGTGACATAAAGCAAGATGTATTGAAAAAATTTACAAGATGACAGAGGAGAAGACCTTGAGCTCACCTCCTCCCCCCAGAATACCAAAAGCACAACTAACTGTTAAACAACCATCAATAAAAAAGATTGGCATCTACAAAAAAAAAGATATTCTATATCCAAAGACAAAGAAGAAATCACAACGAGATGGTAGGAGGGATGTACTCTTGCAGTATAATCAAATCCCATATGCCCTGGGGCAAGAGGCCCACAAACTGGAGAATTATTATACTGCTGAAGTCCTCTCATGAGAGTGAGAGTTCTGAGTCCCATGTCAGGCTCGCCAGTCTAGGAGTCTGGCATTGGGAGGAGGAGCCCCCAGATCATTTGGTTTTGAAGGCCAGAGGGTCTTGATTGCAGGAGTACCACAGGACTGGAGGAAACAGAGACTCCACTGTTGGAGGGTGTACACAAGGCCCTGTGCACACTGGGTCCCAGCACAAAAGCAGTGACTCCATAAAAGCCTGGGCCAGATATACCTGCTGGTCTTGGAGGGCCTCCTAGGTAGGCTGGGGTGGGGGAGATGTGGCTCTCTCTTTGGATATAAAAGCTGGTAGGGAACATATCCAGGAGTACTCTTCTGAAGACTAATATCTTGCTTGGGACATTAGCACCAAGAGCTGGCCTCACCTTACAGCCTGTAGGCTCCAGTGCCGGGTTGCTTCAGGCCAAACAACCAACAGGGCAGGAACATAGTCGCACCCATCAACAGACAGGCTGCCTAAAGACTTTCTGAGCCCACCTTTGCCTTGAGACATGACCCTCGACATGGCCTGGCTCACCAGAGGGCCAAGACACAACCCCACCCACCAGTAGGCAGGCACTGGCCCTTCCCACAAGGAAGCCAGCACAAACCTCTAGGCCACACTCATCCATGAAGGGACAGACATGAGAAGGAAGGAAACTACAGTCCTAAAGCTTGCAATACTGAGTCTGCAAACACAGGTCAGAACCAACCCTGGGACCAGCTGGATCCTGGTCCTTGGGTGATGATAGGGGAGTGTACTGCTGGGACACATAGGACATCCCAAAATAAAGGCCACTTCTCCAAGGTCAAGAAATGTAAATAAGCTATTACTTACATAAAAATACAGATAGAAACTTAAACAAAATGAGATGGCAAAGGAGTATGTTCCAGACGAAGGAAAAAGAAAGCCTCAGTAAATTTAAGAAAATTGAAATTTTATCAAGCACATTTTCTGACAACAATACTATGAAATTAGATATCAACTACAAGAAAAAACTGCAAAACCCACAAACACAGGGAGGCTAAACAATATGCTACTAAACAATCAATGGATCACTGAAGAAGTCAAAGACAGAATTAAAATAAACAAACAAACCTAGAGAAATATGAAAACAAAAACAAAAGGATCCAAAACCTATGGGATGCAACAAAAGCTGTTCTAAGAGGAAAGTTTATAGCAATACAATCTTGCCTCAGGAAACAAGAAAAACCTCAAATAAACAACCTAACCTTACACCTAAAGCAACTAGAGAAAGAACGAACAAAACCCAAATTAGCAGAAGGAAAGAAATCATAAAGATCAAAGCAGAAATAAATGAGATAGAGACAAAGAAAACAATAGAAAAGATCAATGGAACTAAAATCTGGCTCTTTGAAAAGATAAACAGAATTGATAAACCTTTAGCCAGACTCATCAAGAGAAAAAGGGAGAGCACTCAAATCAATAAAATTAGAAATGAAAAAGGAAAAGTTACAACCAACACCACAAAAATACAGAGGACCATAAGAGACTACTACAAGCAACTATATGCCAATAAAATTGAAAACCTAGAAGAAATGGAAAAATTCTTAGAAAGGTACAATCTCCTAAGACTAAACCAGAAAGAAATAGAAAATACAAACAGACCAATTACAAGTACTGAAATTGAATCTGTGATTAAAAAACTCCCAACAAACCAAACTACAGGACAAGATGGTCTCACAGGTGAATTCTATCAAACATTTAGAGAAGAGGTAACACTTATCCTTCTGAAACTATTCCAGAAAATTTCAGAGGAATGAACACTTCCAAACTCATTCTATGAGGCCACCATCATCCTGATACCAAAACCAGACAAAGATACCACAAAAAAGAAAATTATAGTCCAATATCACTGATGAACATAAACATAAAAATCCTCAACAAAATACTAGCAAACTGAATCCAACAATATATTGAAAAGATCATACACCATGATCAAGTGGGATTTATCCCAGGGATGCAAGGATTTTTGAATATCCACAAATCAGTCAGTGTGATACACCATATTAACAAACTGAATAAAAACCATATGATCATCTCAGTAGATGCAGAAAAAAAACTTGATAAAATTCAACATCG
Organism: Orcinus orca; assembly: GCF_937001465.1. NCBI lineage: Eukaryota > Metazoa > Chordata > Mammalia > Artiodactyla > Delphinidae > Orcinus > Orcinus orca. The sequence continues at coordinate 150,011,175 of NC_064559.1, read as the reverse complement.
ATTTATGTTAAAAACTCTCCAGAATGTGGGCATAGAGGGAATCTAACTCAACATAATAAAGGCCATATATGACAAACCCACTGCTAACCTCACACTCAATGGTGAAAAGCTGAAAGCATTTCCTGTAAGATCAGGAACAAGACAAGGATGTCCACTCTCACTGCCTTTATTCAACATAGTTTTGGAAGTCCTAGCTATAGCAATCAGAGAAAAAACTGAAAGGAATTCAAATTAGAAAAGAAGAAGGAAAACTGTCACTATTTGCAGATTACATGATACTAAACATAGAAAATTCTAAAGATGCTACCAGAAAAGTACTAGAGCTCATCAATGAATTTGGTAAAGTTGCTGGAAACAAAATTAATACACAGAAATCTGTTGTATTTCTATACACTAACAACAAAAGGTCAGAAAGAGAAATTAAGGAAACAATCCCATTTACCATTGCATCAAAAGAATAAAATACCTAGGAATAAATCTACCTGAGAAGGCAAAACACCTGTACTCAGAAACTATAAGATACTGATGAAATAAATCGAAAAGACACAAACACATGGATAGATATACCATATTCTTGTATTTGAAGAACCTATTGTTAAAACGACTGTGCTACCCAAAGCAATCTACAGATTCATTGCAATTCATATCAAATCACCAATGGTATTTCTCAGAGAACTAGAACAAAATATTTAAAATGTGTATAGAAACCCAAAAGATATTGAATAGCCAAGCAATCTTGAGAAAGGAAAACAGCACTGGAGGAATAAGGCTCCCTGACTGCAGACCATATTACAAAGCTACAATAGTCAAAACAGTATGGTATGGGCACAACAACAAAAATATGGATCTATGGAACAGGCTAGAAAGCCCGGAAATAAACCCACGCACTTATGGTCAATTAATCTGTGACAAAGGAGGCAAGAATATACAATGGAGAAAAGAGTCTCTTTAATAAATGGTGCTGGGAATACTGGACAGCTACATGTAAAAGAATGAAATTAGAACATTCTCTAATAGCATACACAAAAATAAACTCAAAATAGATTAAAGACCTAAATGTAAGATGGCATAGAGGGAAAAAATAGGCAGAACACTCTTTGACATAAATTTCAGCAATATGTATCTGGATCTGTCTCCTAGATTGATGTAAATAAAAACAAAAATAAACATATGGGACCTAATTAAACTTAAAAGCTTTTGCACAGCAAAGGAAACCATAAACAAGACAAAAAGACAACCTACAGAAAGAGAGAAAATATTTGCAAATGATACAACCAACAAAGCATTAACCTCTAAAATCTACAAATAATTCATACAGTGCAATATCAAAAAAATAAACATGCTAATCAAAAAATGGGCAGAAGATCTAAATAGACATTTTTCCAGTGAAGACATACAGTTCGCCAATGTATACATGAAAAGATGCTCAACATTGCTAATTATTAGAGAAATGCAAATCAAAACTACAATGAGGTATCATCTCACCCCAGTCAGAATGGGCATCATCAAAAAGTCTACAAATAAGAAATGATGAAGAGGGTGTGGAGAAAAAGGAACTCTCCTAAACTATTGGTGAGAATATGAATTGGTACAGCCACTATGGAGAATAGTATGGAGGTTCCTTAGAAAACTGAAAATAGAATTACCATATGATCCAGGAATCCCACTCCTGGGCATGTATTCAGAGAAAACTCTAACTCAAAAAGATACATGCACCCCAAAGTTCATGGCAGCACTATTTACAATAGCCAAGACATGGAAGTGGCCTATGTGTCCATCGAAAGATGGATGGGTAAAGAAGAGGTAGTATATATACATAATGGAATTTTAGTCAGCCATAAAAACCAATGGAATAATGCCATTTGCAGCAACATGGATGAACCTAGAGATTATCATACTAAGTAAAGTAAACCAGACAGAGAAAGGCAAATATCATATGATACCACTTATATGTGGAATCTAAAAAGAGGATATAAATGAATTTATTTACAAAACTGAAATAGACTCACAGCATAGAAAACAAACTTAAGGTTACCAAAGGGGAGGAGAAAGAGGGATAAATTAGGAGTTTGGTATTAAAATATACACACTACTATATATAAAATAGATAACCAACAAGGACCTACTGTATAGCACAGGGAACTAAATATCTTTCAATAACCTATAATAGAAGAGAATGTAAAAAATGAATATATATGTGTGTGTGTGTACATATATATATATATATATATATATATATGATTCACTTTACTGTACACCTGAAACTAACACAACATTGTAAATCAACTATATTTCAATAAAAATTAAAAAACTAAAACAATATATGTTAATGCCAAAGAGTTTAACAGTAGTTAAAATAACCTGTAGTGACTGTTAATACCCTTCCTGTTAATGTTGTGAGAGTTGTGAAAAGGAAGTACTGCTCTCAAAATTGTTTCTCTCAAAGTATGTATTTCCTTCAGAAAAATATATGTACAAAGAGAAATAATGTAAATATAAATATCTGGAGTCATAAATTTTGAGGATATTTACATTAATGTTCCAGCTTTCTGTTACTACTATATTACATTGAGGAAGACCTATTTTAGAATATTTTAATTGTTGGCATAATAAGATTAGGTAACTGGATAAAGTGTCCTACAGAATAGTAGGATATTTAAACATATAGCAATAACCAAGGGGGAAAATATCTGATTAGTGTCTCAATTCTGTGATCTTTTCAGTGGTACATGAGTTAATTGATTCTGGGCTTTAACAAGAAACAGAGAGGGCTATTCAAATATAGATGCTGATATTGTATATTGCGTTATTATTTGAAAAGGTAGATTTTTAGGTTAAATTAAATGATTTTTGTAGGCTAGTAAAACACAATATAAATTTGAGAACATAGGGATTTTTAAAAATCTAACAAACAAAAATGGTTTATAAATTATCTTAGTAAGTGAGAAAATCTACAAAAACATTCAGCAATGCTATGCTTATTTAACATATTAATAAATAAGTTAGTGGTCTGATATATGTGTGGACAACTTTATTACAATTCTTGGAACTCTGCATTCCCCAAAATTGTACCGAAGTAATTTGTTGGTAACTTACTTTAATCGACATTTTGCGTTATGCACTGAAAGGGCCAGAATACTTTTGCAAACATATTTTAAAAACAGGTCTGATGGAAAATGCACAACTTTAAGAGTCAGAATCCTGATGTTGCTCTTTGCCTCTTGTCACCTTAAGCAAGCGTCATTTAATTTCTTGGAGCCAGTTTATTGCTCCAGAGCAAGTGAAATAATATATGTAAAGTGCTTTGTGCATTATAAAATGCAATATAGGATTAAGTTGAACATAGGATTTTAGCTTCTCTTATGGAAAACATGCCCAACCAGGGGGGTTATTAGAATATGGGCGGGGGGAGGATGAAGGGAATGTCTGCAAATATTAGAATATGACTTGATTAGAAAAAAAAGTACCATAGTTTATAATAAAAACATTAGAGTATGGATTTTATATTCTCATGAAAGGGCATGAGTTTAACTCTGTGAGTGTCATGGATTTAATAGTTAATGTTATATTCTAATTTTTAGAAAAAATGTACATTTATAGAGTAAAATTCATTCAGTTAGGTAACACAAGTTAATCAACATATTATATTCTACACTAATGATTGTTTTCTATAGGTAAACATTTAACTTCAGAGAAAAGAACACTGAATATTTATCTGATAATTCAATGGACACATTAATTAAGTCATCTAATTAACATGTTTTATGTTATAATATTAGAAATCAGGACAGTGATCTTGGGCTATCTTAAACTGTAACAAGACGGAGAAATATGTTTAGCAGAATTCCAGGTGTGGGCTGCTCCCTGTGAGAAGAGCTGTGACAGAGAGATAAGGACAGTATTTCAGAGGGCTCTGTTTGGCAGGGACAGTCATTTTTCAGAATGTGGGTTTTGGCATACGTGTAAGGAAAGAGGTGCTTGAACAGCAGTGCTGAAATTTCAGGCGAATGCAAGAGAGGAACATTTTAGTAAGTGACTGTAAGGGAAAAGAAAAATGAAGACTTTAGCAGATTCCATGACAGACTGTTCTCAGAGTGACGTCTAAAGAGAAATTTTAGTCAGGTTCACTAGAATATGTAGTGGGAAATACCCACAATGTCTATAAGAAATCTAGTATGAAGATATATACTATAATTCTTAAAGGATTTTGGATTTAAATTTAGGGAAATGATTATTTGTTTTAAAGCAGTAGAGATATCAACCTGGCCCCAAAGTGACCCACATTATATTTAAAGTCAAAAAAGAAAAATAGGTGTATATTTCACAGCACTGTACTTAATTGCAGGATAATATACGTCTTTTCTGTAGTTAACACAGTTGAAAGCAGTTCCATTAACTGTATGTGTGCACTCCTACAGGACACTAAATACTGGGTTTAACATCCAAGTATATATATAACGGGTTGGCCAAAAAGTTTGTTTAGGTTTTCCGTAACATCTTATGGAATGCATTTAATAATTTTCTATGTTTAATCATAACTTCCTCGAAGTTATAATATCACACCAATATGTGTTGCATAGGAAATATGTTTTATGAAAATTTTCTATTTTTCAATTCTCAGTTTATCTAGCAGTTATAAAAGTTTTACAAGTAGTTTTATCTTGTTCATAGCACATTTTTTGATCAACTAATCAATATTTTTTAAAACACCGTGTGTGTTTTTGGTATATTAAAAAATAAATTTCAATAATATTTACTTAATCAATGGTAGATTATACAGAAAGACTGAGGCAAAAATCTTCTATAGGAAACCTTAACAAAAGATCTATGAATTAATTTTTAATCTGTATTATAATTACAAAATCATCTTTATATTATTATTTTTTTCCTTTAACAGGCTTTATTTATTTAGAGCAGTTTTAGATTCACAGAGTACCATATTGTACAGAGATTTTGCATATGCCCAACACATGCATAGCCTTCCTAATTATCACTATTCCCCCACCAGAATGGTACATTTGTTACAACTGATGAACCTACATTGATACAACATTATTGCTCACAGTTCATAGTTTACATTACAGTTCACTTTTGGTCTTTTACATTCTAAGAGTTTAGACAAACATATAATGGCTTCACACATAGTAGTTTCACTGCCCTAAAAATCCTCTCTGCTCTGTCTATTCCTGCCTCCCTGGCAACCACTCATCTTTTCACTCTCCATAGTTTGCCCTTCCAGAATGTCATGTAGTTGGAATGGTGAAGGATGTAACCTTTTCAAATTGGCTTCCTTCATTTAATAATATGCATTTAAGTTTCTTCCCTGTCTTTTCATGGCTTGATAACTTTGGCTTCTTTTTAATGCTGAATGATATTCCAGTGTCAGGATATACCACAATTAATTTAACCATTGACATACCAAAGGAAATCTTTGTTGATTCCAAGTTTTGGCAAATATGAATAAAGCTGCTATTAAAATTGTGAGTTTTTGTGTGGACATACATTTTCAACACCTTTGGGTATATACCAAGGAATGTTTTTGCTGGATTTTATGGTAAGTGTATGTTTAATTTTGTAAGTAACTGCCAAACTGCCTTTCCAAGTGGCTGTACCATTTTGCGTTCCTACCAGCAGTGAATGAGAGCTCCTGTTGCTCTTACATCCTCAACAACATTTGATGTTGTAATGCTCTGGATTTTGACCATTCTAATAGGTGTATTGGTATCTAACTGCTGTTATATTTTGAATTTCCCTGATGATCTACATGCTGTGGAGCACCCTTTCTTTTGCTTGTTTGCATTTTTATATCTTTGGTGAGGTGTCTGTTCAGGGCTTTCTCCCATTTTTAAATCAGATTTTTTTTTTATTGTTTAGTTTAAGAGTTTTTTGTATATTTTGTATAACGGTTCTTTTTCAGATGTGTGTTTTGCAAACATTATCTCCCAGTACCTGGCTTGTCTTTTCATTTTCTTGACAATGTCTTACAAAAGGCAGAAATTTTTAATTTTAGTAAAGCCCAGCTTATCAATTCTTTCTTTCATAAATTGTGCTTTTAGTGTGTAATTATTTTTATACATTGTTAGATTTTATTTGCTAATATTTTGTTGAGGGATATGTTTTGAGAGATATTGGTCTTCAGTTTTCTTTTAATGCCATTGTCTAGGGTAATGCTGGCCTCACAGAAAGTGTGGTGATCTCAATTTCATTTTTGATATTAGTAGTTTTTTGTTCTTTCTCTTTTTCCTTAGCATGACTAGAGGCTTATCAATTTTATTGATCTTTTCTAACTCTCAGTTTTTGGTTTCATTGATTTCTTAATATTGATATTCTATTTTCAATTTCACTCATTTCTGCTCTAATTCTTTTTTTTTCTTTTGTTTACTTCGGATTTAATTTTCTCTTCTTGTTCTGATTTCCTAAGATGGAAGCTTAGATGATTGATTTTAGTTCTTTTTTTCTTTACTAATATGTGCATTCAGTGCTATAAATTCTCTATAAGTACTGTTTTTGCTGCATCTCACAAATTTTGATGTTGTGGTTTCATTTTTATTTAGTTCAGATACTTTAAAATTTTTCTTGATATTTTTGACCCATGTGTTATTCATAAATGTGTTGTTTGATCTCCAAGTATTTTGGAATTTTCCAGCTATCTCTCTGCTATTGCCTGCTAGTTTAATTCCATTGTAGTCTGTGGCAGGTGTGTTTTTGATGTGTTTTATGGCCCAGAAATCGGTCTATCTTGGTTCCATGTGAGTTTGAGAAGAATGCGTATTCTGCTGTTCTTGGGTGGAGTAGTCTATAGATATCCATTATATCTGGTAGGTTAATGGTGTTGTTGAGGTCAACTCTGTCCTTACTGATTTTCTGTCCATTTCTGATAAAAAGGTGTTGAGATCTTCAACAATAATATTGTATTCATCTATTTCTCCTTTGTAGTTCTATCAGCTTTTGCCTCACTTATTTTGATGCTCTGTTTTTAGGCACCTAAACATTGAGGGTTATTATGTCTTCTTGGAGAACTGATCTCTTTTACACTATCTAATGCCCCTCTTTATCCTTGATAACTTCCCTTTCTGTGAAGTCTGCTCTGTCTGAAATTAATATAGCTATGCTCACTTTATTTTGATAAATGTCAGCATGGTATATCTTTCTCCATTCTTTTACTTTTTTTTTTTTTTTTTTGCAGTACGCGGGCCTCTCACTGTTGTGGCCTCTCCTGTTGCACAACATAGGCTCCAGACGCGCAGGCTCAGTGGCCATGGCTCACAGGCCCAGCCACTCCGTGGCATGTGGGATCTTCCCGGCCCGGGGCACGAACCCGTGTCCCTTGCATCGGCAGGCGGACTCTCAACCACTGCGCCACCGGGGAAGCCCCGCATTCCTTTACTGTTAATTCAAATCTTTAGAGGGTTTTTTATACACAACATAGAGTTGGGTCCTATCTTTTGATCCATCTTTTTCTTTTAATTGGTACATTTAAACCATTGGCATTTGAAGCCATTATTGATATACTGGTTTAATATCTACCATATTGGTTACTGTTTTCTATTTGTTGGCATTGTTCTTTGTTTTTATGTTAACTTTCCAGTCTTTTCTGCCTTTTGTTATTTTAATTGAGAATTTTATATAATTCCATTTTCTCCTTTCTTAGCTTGTCAGTTACACTTTTTTTTAAAAAAAAAAGTGGTTACTCTAGAGTTTGCAGTATACATTTATGAAACTAATACAATTCCACTTTCAAATAACACAGTTTCACTTCACAGGTAGAGAAAGTACCTTCTAATAATACAGAATTTCTAATTCTTCCCTCCCTTTCCTTGTATCATTGCTGTTATTCATTTCACTTATATATAAGAAAATATAAACATATAATTATAAATAAAATATTAAAATATAAATATATATAAATATAAGGTATATATACATTTATACATATATAAAACTATATACAATTAAAATTCACTGTCATTATTTTGAACATATGATTTTCTCTTTGATCAATTAATATTTTACCTTAATTTATTCTTTCTCTGATGATTTTTTCTTTATGTAGATCTTAGTTTTTACTGGCAACAAATTTCCTGAATTTTTGTTTGTTTGAGAAGGTTTTATTGCTCCTTCACTTTTGAAGGATTATTTTGCAAGGTATAGAATTCTAGGTTGGTGGGTTTTTTCTCTCAACACTTTAAATATTTTACTACATTCTCTTCTTTTTTAAAAAAATTTAATTGGAGTATAGTTGATTTACAATGTTGTATTAGTAAAAAAGCAAAGTGAATCAGTTACACATATGTATTCTCTTCTTGATTCCATGGTTTCTGAGGAGAAGTTGGATGTAATTATTACCTTTGATTCTGTATATGTAAGGGGTTTTTTTCCTCTAGCTTTTTTTCAGAAATTTTATTATATTTTATTTTCTGTATTTTGAAAATAATAGTCTTTGCTGTGCTTTGTTTTTTTTATTTTTTTGTTTTTTCATGGGACATTTATCCTGCTTGATGTTCTCTGAGCTTCTGTGATGTTCTCTGGGTCTGGTGGATTGGTGTCTGACATGAATTTGTGGAAATTCTGAGTCATTATTATTTCAAACACTTCTTTCATTCTTTTCTTTCTTATCCTTCTGGTATTCCCATTATGCAAATGTTTTACCATTTATAGTTGTCCCACAGTTTTTGGATATTCTGTTCTCTTTTTGTCAATCTTTTTTATTTTTTCTGTTTGCATTTCAGGTATCCTCAAACTCAGAACTTTTTTCCTCAGCCATGACCAGTTACTAATAGACCCATCAAAGGCATTCTTCATTTCTGTTACAGTGTTGTTGGTTTTTTTTTTATCTCTATCATTTATTTTTTGTTTTTTTTCTTAGAATTTTCACCTTTCTGCTTATATTGCCCATCAACTGTTGCATGCTGCCTACTTTATCTATTAAAGCCCTTGGCATATTAATCCTAGTTATTTTAAATTCTTGTTCTGCTAATTCCAACATCCTTGTCATATCTGTGTCTTGTTCTGGTGCTTGCTATGTCTCTTCAAACTGTGTTTTTTGCATTTTAGTATACCTTGTAATTTTTTGTTGATGGTGAATATGATGTACTGGATAAAAAAAAAACTGCAGTAAATGGGTCATTAGTAATGTAGTGTTAAGGTGTGTGGGAAGGGAAAGTGACTGTAGTCCTATGATTAGGTCTCAGTCTTTTAATAGCCTGTTCTTCTTGATTGTGAACTTCATCCATACTTCTCAGTCTCCCCCTTCCCCCTTTATATGGGGCAGGATACCTAGAGTGGATTGGAGTTGGATATTTCCCTTATTTTACATGAGAGTTGAGAGTTGTCTAGGGGTGGGCATTTCTCTTCCTTCAGGTAAGTTGGGCTCTGATAAAACCCCAGAAGGTTATGCTCCAGTTAAATAGTTTCACATGAGGGCACACCGTGTTAAGAAGAATAGAACAATCTGGCATATTTCAAAATGGTTCCTTTTTTCCTCACCCTGATGAAAGCACAAGGGGATTTCTCTCTGATATTCACTGTAATAATTTGTTAGAGCTTCAGGAGGTAAAACTCACAGGAGTGTGGATCTCTCCCAAACTACTGTGCCCTCCTGGAGTTTTTCTCTCTCAGGGTTTTCCACACTGAGCCTCCAGTAATTCATTAATTACAGTTCAGGATTCCCTACCCTAGCACTGGCTTCCATGAAAATTTCCAGTCCTGATTTCTGTTTCAGTAAGTTGTGATTCTCTGGGTTGTCTGTTAAGCTCTCCAGTTTTGAGACAGCAGTTTGCCCTGTGACCTTACTTCTCTGAGGAATGTAAGAAAAGTTTGTTTTTCAGTTGTTCAGCTTATCTCTTGTTGTTAGGTGGAGTGGCAACTTCCAAGCCCGTTATATGCTGGGCCATAATCAAAATCATTTTTATAAGGCAAAATTGATTTCTTGATTCCAGAAAAGTCATCCCTTTTTCTTTACCTGTAAAACCATACTACCTTGTTTTCATCACTGTACAACTACTAATCCTTTTCCTTCCAAATTATGATAAACATTTGTAAAGAGTAATATCTTCATAATATTGAAGGCAAAATTAGTTTTGGTAAGTTTTGAAATATTGCATTTTGGCTTTAAAATAAATTTAAACAAAATATTATTTAGTCATACCAATTCCATGCTTAAACAATACTCTCAGCTGATCTCTCTTACTGGTATTTTGGCGACGGTTTTTAGCACTTACCAACCTTAAGTAGCTGTGACAAAGATACCAAGAAAACTAATTTAGTTAATTTCACAAATATGCTCTGCCTTTTTTCTTCCATATATTTAGACATGGTAGCTTTTCTGGCTTTACTGCCTTTCCAAACTGTAACTTCCTGTTACCTGTTTTAATTATGCATTACAGTTTAGTTTAAATGCTACCTCCTACATGACTCTTCTTTGTTATTTCAGTCTGCATTGATTGACTTTGCCCTTATTATGTTATGTCAGTAGTCTTTTCAGTCATGTTCAACAGTTTACAATCTTACCTTCTCTACTTGATTATGCATAGACCTTTGAATATAAGTATCAATTTTTGTTGAAAAAAATAAACCATATGGAGAGGCAATGGTGAAATTTCACTAAGGTATCAGTATAAGGAAAATCTGTCATTCCCATGAGCATTGGGTATATTTTTAATTCATAGACATTAAACCTTACAATAGACACTATTTTCTTTTGTTAGAAGCTCAGCACCAAACCTGCACTTCATATCTTGGAATTGTAGAGCATCTTATGGCCTTTTTCAAAATGAATTTATTAACTTCCTATTGTTTTCATTTTTTATTCTAATTCCCTTTGTCCTGATAGCTTTTATTTATTTTTTATTCTTGATATTCTTAAATCATCTCTGTAAACCACCTCAAAATATCTTTATATCAAAGAGTAGCATAAGTAAATAAATGAACAATAAACTGTGTGAAAATAGTCATCTTTATCTGGAGAATTATTCCAAAATAGAAGTGCACAAGAAGTAATTTGAAATGTAGGCAAACATATTTAAACATCTGCACTCATTTTTTATTTTTAAAAGTAAGCAAAGAATAACTTTATAAATATTTAATATACAAATTAAAGAAGTACATGTATGTCATTTAAAAATACACACACTGTGTGTGTATCTGTGTCTCCCTCTTTCAGCACTGAAGGTCCTATACCACCACATGCTAGGACCATGACCAATCAACAACAGAGGGCTCTCAGACTATTGCTGGAATTGCCCTTAGCTGAAGAATAGATTCACTTGCTCCAACTCAGTACAACTCTGCAGTACCATCCCAGCCTTAGAGTTCCCTGTGGAGTAAGTTGGTACTTTTGCCATGACTGCCTCATAGTCCACTTCTTCTGCTCAGTCCTACTTCTTCACATCTCCTATAGTTGTATATCCTGAGAACACTTCCTGATAAACATCCTGCCAACTAATCTCCATCTCAGAATCTGCTTCTCAAGGAGGTCAACCTGTATAGATGGCTGAATACACAAATAGATAGATGATAGATGATCATGGACAGACAGATAGATAAAGTAAATAGATCAATGAATCATAAATAGATAGACTCATAGATCAATTGATTGATACATAGATGAATCATTGATACATAGACAGATAGATAATAGATACATACATACTTATATACATTGAGTGATTGACAGAGTGGCCTGTCATCTGCCTACAGTACAAGGTAAATAACTACAACTGAACAAAGTGGGCAAATCTCCATGATACTTGGAAATAACCTAAAAATCTCCAATTCTAAGCTATTGGTTCTTATTTTCATAGGAATACATTTAATCTTTTCATGTTACTTTGTGGTTGAGGGCTAAATTTCATCCAGCTGATAAAAGAGCTGATCTTTCTAACTGGGAGGCAACAGTTATGGCCCCTAGAGCCAGCTGCTTGTGTTGAATCTCAGTTCCTCCACTTATTAAATGTGTGACCATGGGGCAGTTATTTACACTCTCTGGGCCTCAGTTTCCTTATTTGTAACATGATCATGATAAGAATGTGTCACAGGATTGTTGGGACAGTACAATGACATAGTTTAAAGTGCTTGGAAAAAAGTCTAGCAAATATAAGTGTTAGCTATAATCATAATAAAAAGTAGTTGAAGTCTGTATCTAATTCTGACCCTAAGCACTCTGGGGGTATTATCTTAACTAGCTGTTCCATATAGCCTATATAGATAACACTCTAGTGAAAAGTAACTTAGAGCATTATATAATTAGTGGCAATGAAAAGATAGACATGTGAATTGTCTCTTTGGCATTTAAGTATTATAAGAAAAATGATATTAAAATCTAAGTTACTTGAAAATTATGACATACTATGTTTAGGTTATTACATTACGGTCATATTAGCCTCCAAGTTAGATGGGACTACTGTGGTGATTTAAAACAAGTCTGTAAATTCATTTTTCCCAGCTTTATTGAGATATAATTATTTTATTGAGTTATAATTGAGATATAACTGAGATATTGAGATATAATTTTTTTGAGATATAATTGATATCATGTAAATTTAGGGTGTACAACATAATGATTCAACATATGTATATATTGTGAAATGATTACCACCGTAGGGTTAGTTAACAAAGCCATCATCTCATATAGTTACAATTTTGTGTATGTATGCGGTCAGAACTTTTCAAATCTACACTCTTAACAACTTTCAAATAAATAATACAGTATTGTTAACAATAGTCACCTTGCTGTGCATTACATCTTCAGAATTTATTCATCTTATAACTGGAAGTTTGTACCCTTTGACCACCTTCACTCATTTTTCCCATTCCTCACTTCCTGCCTCTGGAAACCACCTACTTATTCCATTTTTATGAGTTCATTATTTTTAGATTCCACATATAAGTGAGATCATGCAGTATTTGTCTTTTTCTGCCTAACTTATTTCACTTAGCATAATACCTTCCAGGTCCATTCATGTTGTTGCAAATGGCAGGATCTCTTTTTTAAGGGCTATTGTGTATGTGCATAATATATCACAGTTTTTTTTTATCCATTTATCAATGGACACTTAGGTTGTTTCCAGGTCTTGGCTATTGTAAATAATGTTGTAATGAACATGAGTGCAGATACCTCTTTGAGACAGTGATTTTATTTCTTCAGATATATACCCAGAAGTGGAATTGATGGATCATTTGGTAGTTCTATTATTAATTTTTTGAGAAACCTCCATACTGATTTCCATAGTGACTGCACCAATTTACATTCCGACCAACAGTGTACAAGTGTCCCCTTTTCTCCACACGCTTGCCAACATTTATCTTTTTTCTTCTTGATAAAAGCCATTATTCCAACTTTCTCTGCAGAAGTAAGGTGTTCTGACTATTCTTGCTTAAAGTTGAGCAATTGAAATAGGGATGGTATCAAATCACAATATTTTTGGTCATTTGGGGTCATAAGAAACTCACCACCTAGTCTCTAATAGAATTATTATGAAGTAGTGAGTATGCATAATATTTCAAGGCAGAGGGAAAGAGATATGAATTTTCTAGTATACTCTGTACTTTCATGTTCTCCATTGCTGTAACTTATAAAAATTATCTTTTTGGAATAAAACAGTCTTGTGATTGCAAACAGGAACACTACTGACAATTTATGAATCCAGTTCTTTCTCGGAGGGAAGAGGGACAGACCATGGCTCATGGCCAAGAGGCTTGGTGTGCAAGCTCAGAATTTCCCAAGGGGGCCCTGGCTCAATAAAGTTTCTGTTTTCTAATGGAAATGTGTATAGATTTTTAGATGCTAGGATAAGCATTTGATATTATACATTATATTGATACTTTCTATAGCAATTTATAAAGCAATTGGACCTATTACTTTCTGGATAGGAGAGGCTGAACTATTGGCATATTTTCTTTCCATATCTTTTTTTTGCATATACATTCTCAGTGTACTATCTAGAAACATGCTGTTTTAATGAATGTACAGTGCTTGATTGGTTGTTCATTTAAACAATAGGGGTTGAAAAATAAAGGAATTATTAAGGGAATATTAATCTTGAACTGTAAAACTTGTTTTCATTGTAGGTGAGCACATCTTTATAAATAAATTTAAAAATACAATTCTGTAAGGCATTTGGAAGCAGATACTAATGCTCTGAAGTCTCTACTGAAATTTGATTTGTCGCCTATGGAAAACTAATTCTGAGTTAGTAGTACAGATTAGTCATTCTGGCCTTTACTGAATTACAGTTGTTCAGGCTTCACTAGAACCTTCCCCATCTTCTGGCACCTGAGTGTTGTACATATCACCTGTGACCACAAACTGAACCTGAACCAATGGTACTGAGTTGCCCAGAATGGAAACACTTATGTTGGCAGTTGAGGGAAAGACTCTCAGAGGAGGCCCAAGTTAACATAACTCCACTGAAGCAAATCACCACTAAAGGAAAGACTCTAGCATATGCAAGCTGGTTTTCATATTATGCAGAATTTCTAGAGGAGAATAATATTATGAGGTCCTTCATAACATAGGATACTTTTTCCCTCAGTATTTCTTCTAGCAAGTTAGCTGAAGGAAACAACGTGAGTGTTCTGATAATCCAATGGTTTTATGTGCACTCAAAAATCCTAGTATCCAGTTACATTAATGTCACAAAAGGGACAGAGACGCTTGTCTTAAAAGGAGTAACAGCATTCTATTCAAAATTGTGTCGAGTATTAATATGTCTTCTGACCCAGATTCAAGGTAACAGCTAAACATAGACAACCAAACATAGGAGTAGTTCTTTTCATATCAGTATTTAGCTTAATTCTTTCCTCTTTAGAAACAGAATTTACATTTTCTTGAAAAAAAATGGAATTTTCCATATCTTGCTCTCCTACTTGGTATTTTCCCTATTCGTTAAGGCCTCAGACTACGAATATTGTCAAATTAATTGTATCTTGATCAAAAATTAAGTGAATTTATTATCTATTTGGGGGTAAAAAGTGTCTAAGTTTTCTTTGGAACGCAGCACACATATTTACTGAGGCAAAAGCTCTATAAAGATATTTATGTGCCAAAGAAAATAAGTATCATTGGTCTTTACTTCATATATCATCTCTCTCATTTCTGTTTATATATATATATATATATTTCTTTTTCTTCATATGTGGGTGTGGCTTGGGGGTAGGTGTTAAGAATACCTTTGTTTCCTCCACATGTACATATGTGAAAACTCATTTAAAGACTAGGAAAGACAGTATCATGCTTCTGTACTAATGAGAACACAGTTGTTAATACTCACTTGTAGCAATAAAATACACCAAAAAGAGAGAGGTGAAAGCATACACCATTTATAAAGATGTTTTAGAAATAGAACCAGGTTCTTGAACTTTAACTTGTATTCCATTAGGTGATTTGATTTTCTAAAGCTGAGAGTATGGATCATAAAGAATTGTCTACATGTTTCTACCTAGGTTCTTTTGTCTTTCTGGTGACTGCAAAACTTTTCCAAAAGAATTTTGGAAGAATATTTCTTATATTTCCAACAGATTCTTCAACTGCTTTAAAAAATATTGATTAACTTATTCTTTGGTCATAACTAATACTGTAAAGAAAGTTATTAAAAATATAGTTACACTCAAAAGATTTTGACTTTTCTGAATAAAGAAATAATACATAGTACTTGACACTGCACTTATAATTTTACACCTCAGTGTTTTTAATATAATGAATAACATATATGTAATTTCAACTTTCAACTCTAGTAAGAGATGGATTTGCCTCTGTCACTTGGAATTTAGATTCATATCTTTTAGCTCATTCAGGAGAGTTCCCATATAGGAGCATTTCAGTCATCAAAATGTTCAAATTTGTTTGTAATTACTTTGACTTTTTTCCATTTGAAGTGGTTGTTAATTGTTGGTTATATATCGTTCCAAAGAAATTCTGTGTACAGATTGATTGACAGAAGTACAGTTTAATACAAAAAAATTAAAATAAGCATTTTTCTTTAACTCTATTAAATGCTCATTATCTCCGTAAGCAGTAGTTCTCAAAGTGTGGTCCCCAGAACAGTAGCAGCAGCACTATCTGTGAATTTGTTACAAATGAAAATTCTCAGATCTTATCCAGAACTACTGATTCAGGAACTCTAGGGGTGGGACTCAGCAATCTAAGTTTTAATGAGCTCTTCATATGATGCTGACATGTTGTCAAGTTTGGGAGTCACTGGTTATAATAAAAAAGTGAGTAGGATTTAAAACAAAACATATAAAAAGCCAGATAGACTTGATGGTCTGATAAGTAGGGCAATAATGCAGTAAGAGGAGGTACAAGGGAAATAAAGTCACCATCACATGTGCCATGTTAACTGACTTTAGAAAATTGGTTAGAGTAATAATAGTTTATAAATTTGTAGTAAATTGAAGCTATAAAATTGTTTTCAGATATTACATCATATTGATTTCTCATATTAACCTTCTATGTTAGATAGAAGAAACAGAATGTTGGTCCCAATCTACAAATAAGAAAACTCAAAAGTTTGTCAAAGGTCACCCAGTTGGAGATACTATTAGAATTCATCTTCTTTCTTTGGGACTTCTTGTAACATATGTTAAAATAAGACACCTATGAAAAGATACTGATTAAAATATGGTACATTTTAATCATTCTACATCAATAATGTTTCTAATTTTGGTTATTACTCTTAATATTGAGTAATATATTAAAGTGTATCAGAAGAAAGATCTTCACTTATTAGAACTTTCATGATCTGCGTGGTGTGGTTTATTGAGAAACATTTACCCTCCGGTACAAGTTACATTTAAAGTTCATCTATTGTATTGGTTAGATATTGTTATATTGCAAAATTTATAATAAAATACAAATATTTGAAGAACATTTTTATCTTTAGGTTTCTTTCTATCTCATACTAAAACTTTGGTCAAGTTATCACTATTTTCTTTACACATGAGGCATTTTTTGAGTGCCTACTTTATGGCCTGTGCTTTTCTAGGCATTAGAAAAATAAATATATGTCCTAAATCTTACACACTCAGAGCTTCCTTTATCTAGAAATAAAACAAAACTTAGAAAAGGCCAAGCCACCGTCACATAGCCTGAAATATAGCAATAGCCTCCTCAATGTTTTCCCTGCATACACTCTTTTCCCTGCCACAATAGACAACGAATCTTCTCAAACATAAGTGGTTTTATATTATTTCTATGCCCAAAACTTTCTAGAAGCTTCTCATTATATTTAATGAACAAAATCCTAAGTATTTTCCATAGGTGACAAGGCCCTACATTATCTGACCCTGCTGTGAGCCTCTGACTTACTGTGTTTTAACTCTCTTTTTATTGTTCCTTCAATATGATAAGTATATGCCTAACCTAGATCCTTTGAACCTGCTGGTCACTTGGTCTGGAACATTTTTGCCCTAAACATTTACATGGCTCGTTTTGTCATTTTATTCTGTTTTTTTTCAAATGTTACCTTCTTTCCTCCTTCTCTGACTGACAACTCTATGTAAAATAGTCCCACACACCCAGTCTAGTCACTTTCAAATCCCCTCGTTTTGCCATATTTCTTGTTCAAAATGTGATCACATTATATACCTGACAGTATATCATATATTATATATGAATTTTATGTTTCTTGCTTAACATTTTCTATTATAAAGCATGTACCAATAATTAGATATTAATTATATTTTGATTATAATTAGTTTCTTCCTGTAGTATTTGCATTACTTGAAGGTAGATTTTTTGTCATTTTGTTCAACACTATATCCTTGACACTAAGACTTAAAAGTTAGAACACACAACAAACTATACTTTAAAAGTAATCAGGTCATTTTATAATGAAAAATTTTCATTAATGATGAAAAGTAGCATATAGCATAATTATGCCTTAAATAACATTACTACCAGGTATCATGTACAAGATAAATAGATAGATTTGAAGTAGGAAATAGACATAAAAAGATAGCAGGAGAGTTCTTCTATCCATTGTAAGATGCATACTGCTCTAGAAAATAGGCATAATAAAACATATGAGAGGTGAAAATATGATAAATTTTGTAGAACTTTTAAAAGAACCAAGTAACACGAGCAGAGACACTCTTACCTCATCCACTGATTTTTATATACATTGATTATCTGATAGGAAAAATAAAACTTGATGAGAAATTCAAATGTTTTTGATTTTTTTATATTCTATAAATGAGTAAGTGATAAATTTTGTTAAACTATATGTTAAATAAAGATGGGGACTTTCTACTTTTTACATAAAATCTATGGTGGAGTATGTATTTGTTTGTGATTTATCCCACAAAACAAGTTCATGGAGATAGGACTTTTTTCTTATTTGTCATTAAATCTCCACAAAATATAATGTAATACTTTTAGATAATAGGTTCTTAATATATAAATGAAAGAATAGCATGAATCTATGCTTTTATTTCCAAATAACTGATAGCTCTTTTTCTCTTTGCTATTTGAGGTCAGCTACTGGCTATCCTTTCTTAGAGGTAAGACATTTTTCACTTCAATTTAGTGTAAATCCTTACTTTGTGGTGCTGTCAGCCTGTAGGTAGTGTTTTCATTAATCATCAATCATTTTCCTCTTCCTAGTTATACAGGTCTGATGTGTAGCCTGCAAGATTCCATACAAGAAAAATGCCCATTATAAGTAAGGTACCAATCTTTTGGAACAACTGCACTAGTGAATGATGACCTTTATAAAATGGTGGGCAATTAAAAAAACCTCCAAAATATATTTGGAAGCATAAAGCATCTTAACTAAGTTCCTATAAATAAATCTAATATCTTGAAAAGAAATAAGGCAATGATTCCTAATATTCAGTATTCATGAATCAATGTGAAGAATTTGACTCGTTTTTAAGATACAAATTGCTATTTTTAATGTTTCCTCTTTGGGTGTGAATATAGATGAGAAATAAATTTATAATATTTTTGGAAATCCTGCCTAAGTGGGAAATATTAATAATTAATAAATCATTATGATTTATGGTTGATAACAAAAAATATGTTACTCCTGGTTTATCTCAAAAGGAAAATTAGTGCACATGTATTTGAAGAGGAATCAGAGAGCTCTACATACTTTGAAGGTGAGGGTGGAGAGATGGACTCAAACAATTACGTAGACTTGTAGAGGGACTTAAATAGATATTATTTCTTATTGTTTCTTTTCTGCTCCTAGTCACTTTCAGAAATATTCTTTAAGGATTCAAAATTCAAAGTGGTAACATAAAATACATATTTAAAAGTGTGAAGTAATGATATAAAATATTGGTGATAGTATATTAGTACAAAGTGTTAATAAGTAATGGTAGTAGTTGTGTGGTAAATGTTACTTCCTGTAGGTGGATTTAAGATACACATCTGTTGACATAAATTTAGTATACCTACCATTGTTGAAATTTAGATATGGACTCTCTTTTTGATTTAGATTTCCTGTTATATAGTACATGAAATTATTTTCCTTTTCCCAACCCCATGGAGTTAACACATAATAAACCAAAGAAATGTAGTTTGCAGCAACAAAGAAATTTGAAAAGTCATTATAGTCGTCTTTGATGGACATTATAATGGTTTTGTCATCTACCTGATGTATAATTTTCAGGAAGATTTGTCAATATCATCTTTATGGTTTGTGGCATGTAAACATAATGACTCGTTTGAAAATGTTTGCTACTAACAATAATAGTCTCCATTATTGAATGCATATTATGTATTTATCATTGTACTAAGCTTCTTACATATGTTATTTCATTATTCCTCACAATATTGCTATGAGATAATTAATAACATCCCTGTTTTACCAATGATATTTTACTGGGTTTGTACTAATTTTACTAGGGCTTCAAAGGGCAAGTCAGTATCCTAAGAGAAAGGAGAAGAAATAATTTTAAACATATGTCAGACTCCAAATCCCTTGTTGTTTTTTTTTCCACATGGTTAAAATGAAGGTCTCTGTAAATGTTGGCTATTGGGTGGGTATTTTTGCTATACTTCCCATGTTTCACTGAGGGATTAGAAGTACCTTAAAAATACAAAGATGGGTTACTCTGGTGGCGCAGTGGTTGAGAATCTGCCTGCCAATGCAGGGGACACGGGCTCGAGCCCTGGTCTGGGAAGATCCCACATGCCGCGGAGCAACTAGGCCCCTGAGCAACAACTACTGAGCCTGCGCGTCTGGAACCTGTGCTCCACAACAAGAGAGGACGCGATAGTGAAAGGCCCGCCCACCGCGATGAAGAGTGTCCCCCGCTTGCCACAACTAGAGAAAGCCCTCACACAGAAACGAAGACCCAACACAGCCATAAATAAATAAATAAATAAAGGAATCTCCTTGCTTGTCATTGGAGACAATAAGGAAGACATTAAAGCTATTGCTCTATGTAGTCATTTTGCAAGAGGATGGGAGTGGGTAATAGCAGAGCTCTATGGAACCAAATGGACAATGGCAGCTGAAAGGAAGCTGGTTGAGCATCTTGTTCTTGTAGAATTGATGGAGCTAGTATAGCGTTGAGCAAGAGCTTCCTCAATGAGAAATTAAATAGCTCATATTGTTCCTAAACTCTACTGTGGTGAACTGAGCTGGAATTTGCCCCTCAAGCACTTAGGAATTTTGTTTCAGTTGGATGTAGAATCAAAGTTAACTATACAAAAATTGATGTATGTTTGATGACTAAAGCTGTTGAAGCAAAAGTGTGAAACACTCAAATTTTTTTTTGATCTTACCACTCAGCTTGTGGAATCTTAGTTCCCCAACCAGGGATCGAACCCTGGCCCTAGGCAGTGAAAGTTCTGAGTCCTAACCACTGGACCACCAGGGAATTCCCTGAAACACTCAGTTTTGATGGATAAAATATCTCAACAGTATTTTAAAGCAGATGCTATTGAAATTCCACCCTATAACCCTTTGCCCACCTGAATTCCCTAAGGCTCTGATAGACAGTTTCCTGCATTTTGAAAAATTCTCGTTTCAGGCACCATCATTTCTCTTCTACCAAAGGATATTAAGGAAGTTGCCCAGCCACAAGCCAGGTATTACCTGGAAGTAGAGGAAAATTTGTACCCCCCAGGAACAACTGTCACCCAATAGAGAGTGGTAGAAAATGGACAAAATTCTTTAGCTTTTCTATTGTCCGAATGTCTTGTGTAGTGATTCTATTTCAGAATTCGAATGGTTTCTCAGAGGGTCCTCAGTGGAACTGAGCTGCAGTTATTTATGGCAGTAACTCATTTATGCACAACTTTCATTGGCTTTTCTTGCTTTGCTATCTCAATTTCCTACTTCTTCACATGTACCTCCTGGTATCATGTCCCAAATAAACTACATGCACTGAAGTCCTTGTCTTAGTGTCTCCTTTTGGTGAACCCAATCTAAGACTGTTCTCTAAAGAATTCCCTTAAAACTGGAGACATTTCTCCAATAAGTGTTTTTACATGATCACATTTAATGCTATCAATTGTTTAAACTTTGTCCTTCCTAATAGACTACAAACTCTTGAGTACTGCGTCTGTTTTCTTATCTCTTCTCCCCACCTCTCCCTTTTTTTTTTTTCTCATAGCTAGTTTCCCCTTGTACCTAGCACAGTAGGTGACACATATTAGGTATTTCATAAATACTTGCTGATTAACTGAAGTTCCTACCATGACTATGTGTGGTTGGTGTTACTGGATTATTTTATAAGTGGAGTTAACTTGCCCAGTGTTACATTGACAATTGACAGAGACAAGATTCTAATTCAGGACTCTGTGTAGAAAACCCATGCTCTTTCCACTGTGTGATCTTCTCCAACAGCCTAGACCAGGGAAAAAATGGTCACATTCTAATAGTCCTTTTTGAGATTCTATTTTACTGGCTACCAAGGAGAAGAATGATTAAATCTGAAAACTTTCAGATTCTGTAGTAAACCTCAGTAGTATTTCATAAGTTTATGGGAACATCATGGTCATAAAATGCTTTTATGCGGTTTACTTGTGATCTGCCACCCATGTATATGCCCTGGAAATTAGTGATTATCATGTATACAATTTAGTATGAATGGTAACATAGCAAAAAAAAGGGGGCAGGGATTCACATTTGAGCCATTTCTCACTCTCATTTCCTTCCCCTACAATTATTCCTTTATATTTGAAGAGTGTTATACATTCAGTATTTTTGTAGAAGATTTGGAATTGAATAAAATTTATGTTCTACTTTCATCTTACAAACCATGACAAGTTTATCAATCCAAATAGTGAAAGCACTAAGGAGGGAACATCTTTTGGAAACCAAACATTTGCCTATGACAAAAGTATCAGGAGATTTTCAGGATATTCCTATTAAATATTTTCATTCATGTCAAGTTTAATTACATACGCTTTAAAGTATTTTATGTGCTCATATATAAGATAGCCTGATTTTCTAATTGTGACTAACCAGCCAGAACTAAATTTTATCTAGTAAGATTATAGAAATATATATTAAATAAATGCATTTAGCAATTTAAATATATACTTATAATATTTAACTTAATAATATAAGCATTTAAAATTATATGTATAAAATATTAAATTAACTTAGAAAAGTAACTTTTTTCAATCTCACAATACACTTATAATTTTTTCAAACTATCACATGCACTTTCAGTATCAGTCTTCATTACCTCTAGAAGCATATATTGAGTCATCAAACTTCCGATTTCAACTTTATTTCTAAGTTATTTGAAATATAACACTTTTGGTCCAATGGGAATTGTATCCCAAGTCAGGATATCATTCACATAGCGTAAGGACAATTTCTCTCTCTCCCTCTTTCCTTTCCTTCCTTCCTTCCTTCCTTCCTTCCTTCCTTCCTTCCTTCCTTCCTGTATAATTGTGATCTTTCAAAATCACTCATGCATGCATCCTCTATCCATTTCTAAACTGACATCTAAAAGGCCTTCTTTTTAAAGACATCTCACACTTACAACTGTGAATTAATTTCTCTATAAATAGCTATTAAACCTCTACGTTTATTTTCCTTTTTTTTTTACTGTATTCTATGAGATTCAAAACTAGCATTAATTGAGGTCATTTCTGGCTGTTCTACCTTTCCCAAACAAAACATTGCTGTTCAGTAATTTAGAGAGTGGCCTTTAAATAGCAAATATTTTAAGAACATAAAAAGGCAATTCTGCCTTTTATAAAGAAAAATTTTGGTAAAAAGTTATTCTCATATTTGAGTATGTTGACAAATTAGTTTGCTATCTAGAGCAGTCTCTTGGCCCAATTTTCCTGCATTCATAGTGAATAAGGCATTTCTCCATTTTTAACAAAAAATTTAAGTGCTGGCATTGTTCTCAAATGTAGAAAATTTTATACCTTTTATTTTTAAAGATGGATTTTACAGCTATTTTTGCTTTAACTACATATGATATATGTGTATATGCCCATATATATGGATATATGTGTGAATGTATATGTATGTTTGTGTATATGTATTTATTTGTAGGAGCAATGGTAGCCATTTTTAAGAGATTTTTGAAAGATATTTAACTCAAATGAAATAGTCTATGAAACTACATAAAAACAGTAATGATGATATAACTAACATAATAGGCTAATGTTTACTTTGTGTTAGAAATAGCTCTAGGTACAATATATGAATTATTTAACATATACACGTTTTACCGCAGGTGAGATTAGCTAAGTAGAGAATAAAATCATGTTTCTTTAATGCACTTAACCCAGTCTACTATGTTTTTATTCATTAATTATTCAGTTGTCCTCCTAGAGATAAGGCTTGATCATTTTTGTATTTTAAGTATGGCAACCCTCTTAGGGGTAAAATTGTTGCCAAGGAAGAAGAGGTAACTAAATGATGCCTGTCAAAAACTTGTGCCATTGAGGCCTTCATTTATAATATTCAGAAGCAGAAGCATTAAGGTCAATAGCAATAAGACTGGCCATTGATACTATGGATGTATGCTTATCCCATGTGTGGGCAGCTCTTTTGTTGATGCCATAACTAATTATGCACACAGACTAAAAATTCTATTTCCTTTTTTATATTATAAAGATTCATTTAACAGTAATAATTTGTATTTGCTTTTTCATTGTGTTTTGTTTTAATGAATCACTTGGTCAGTCTGCTCCTTCCAAAAATAAATGAATACACATAATGAACAAAACAGAACAATATGGGTCAAATTTTTACAACTCTTGACCCTGAAGCAAAACAGATTTCCAGATAGTACCACAGACAGCAAAGCCATTTTATGCTTTTATTTCCTCCTGTTTCTCTGCCATCCCCCATCTAGATGAAGAAGAACTGATAAGAATGGTGTCATTCCATGAAAAACCTATTGTATAATGTTTTTTATTAGCTATGCTTCACTTTTTTGGATTCACGCAGTAAAAATCATGACAAAATCTAATCAAAAGAATATTAGAAATAAATTGTCATACTCCTTTCCATAAAATGTAAAACAATTGCTAGTGTTTGTTCTGCAATGATTTACTGTATATATAAGTGAATGGGCACACAGGAAAGCAGTTATCTGATGAGTAGGGGTATAAATATTCATAAATATAGTTAATACTAAAACATTTTCTTCTCTACTACTTATTCTACTTTACTTATTTCCATTTGCTGGAGTGGTAGATATATTAAAATATTAATTTTCCGCTTTACTGGAATGATTTCAGAGTCAAGTGCCATTAAAATTCTGAATGTAAATATGAAAAAAGAGGATATGGCTCACTCTACTCTTCATTGGGCTCTTAAACTTTTTATTTGCTTTTTTTAAAACAAGCTACTATTTCTAAAATTTTTATTGCTTTGCAGACTTATGCAGAGGCTAGAAAAGGTGTCACAATCTTGTGAAATATTGTCTGTAATTCAGAAAGCATTGGATAGTCCCCTAACATAAGCTTGTAAAACAAAGGGCAGCTTTTTGGAGACAGGCAACATGTGATGGTCAAGGCCACATTTCACTGCCATAAAGGGCACTTCTTCTGCACTCTTCTCTTTTTTAAGCTATTATATATTTCAATTATAGGGATAAGTTGAAAAATGCCACACAGGGCACCTCTATGTGTGTAAACCAATAGTGAAACCTTAACAGGCTTAGCACACTGGCCAAAAGTAGCATGAAAAACCTGATGAAAAGTTTGTCATTGTTACTGTCCAAAGGGGATGATAAACATTGGATTATGAATTTAACCTGATGCGAAGGAGATGTCCTGATTTCCAGAGGCACTTATTAGAGGTAAATGACTATACTGAAGCTAATTTAATAAACGTTATTTTTAAAAATCAGCACCCTTTCCCAATATTTGTTAGGTTACCGGTTCTAAGACCTGTTCCCTCAGTGGCCATGCCACCTTAGGGCCCTGTTATATCATCCCTGGTATATCATACCAGGTATACCAAAGAATATTTACCTATTGACCACAAATGTCTTGTGAAGTTTCTGCTCTATGGGAAATAGCCATGTTCTGAACTGAACCTGACTTTGAAGAAAACTTTACCAGAGGTTGACAAAGGAGTTCCCATGCAATATGATAACAGCACCCAAATCTTTTGTTTCCCATCTGCATATCTCAATACAACCCGTGTTCTACTGATAACAAATAGCTAAACTTTTTTGAACCAAGCACATTTTTAAGTACTTAATTAATTAACTAATTAATACTTACAACCACCTTGTGAGTTATTATTTCCATTTAACAGATATTAAGTAATTATCCCAAGGTCACATAGCTAATAAGAAACAGAGAAGGAATCCAAACCCAAGCAGCCTACCTCCAGCACTCCTGCATTTAACACCAGTGATGTACATCCTTGCCTTAAAGTGGAAAAAAGAAGAGATACTCTGTATAATTTGTTTCTGATATCATAGACACTTATCTCAGAGTTTTTTGCTTTTGATTATCACGTTATTTAAATTTAATGTCATTTTAGAGGGCCAAAAAATACTGGTGATAAACTAGATGAAGATTAGGTGGGAAAACAAAAGTGACAAAGGAACTTCATTATGACAATGTTAAGACTTTCCGAGTTATTTACCTGTTTGGAGATAATGGCAGTTTCCTGATATGAACACAGGAAAAGGTGCTCAAACTTATTTTATTTAATTAACGAACTAATTAAATTGCCTCTTTTTGGATATTGTACTTGTGAATGTTAGACATTGTTATGAATCATATTAGGTGTCTGTACATCAGATTTACATAGCATTTTATTAGTTCTCTTACATGTTATAATAATGCTCAAAATTTCTCTAATAGAAATTATTATAGTTAATTTTTGGAGTAAAAAAATATGCCATATAAATAAGCTTTGAAGAAATTTGAAAAAAATGTGTTTCTAGGGAACGTTAAAGTTGCTTGCTGCATGTCATAAGATACTGATTTCAGACACTGACATTTGTTAAACAATACTCACTCTGACATCAGTGATCTAACTCTAATTAACTCAATATAGTTCATACTAGTTCTACTTAAATCCGTATAGATTCTATTTGTGTTGGGATTAGAGCTAAGCGTACCTACATTCACAGTATAGGCACTCTTATTTCAAACTATTTGTACATTTTAAACATTTCATATAGTAATTCTTACCTTTCTCCTTACATAATTTTTCATCTTCCTAGAATGTTAATTCACTTATTTATTCAGAAAATTTCTAAATATTCTTTAAAACTTAATCCAAGTATCAACTTACAATGACTTCCTCACCCAGCTTTCCAAATTTTATAAAACCCCCTTTGTGATCTCGATGAAACTTTTCTATACCTCAGCCATATCATTTATCAGGTTAATTGTTGACTTAGTTGTTCTTCATCACCAAAGTGTAAACTTTAGGAGAACATGAATCATATTTTACATCTGTTTGTTGTGTACATATTTATTTACTCATTTTTTCCCCTCATTCTAAACCATTCTAAAAACCTCTTAGGTGGTCCATAACATCTTTTTGTCAAATTTATTTCTCACTAATAATAATTTATTAATATTATATGTGAAAGAGTACTACTTAGAGATTGATGAATATTTTCTTCCTTCTAAGTTTAGAGTTAAAATACAAACTATGGAAAGAAAATAAATAAAATTCGACACAAAAATACATTTCTAATACAATCATCTGATATTAAAATGGATTACCAAGATTTGTAACATTTCCCTTTCTGTAAATATTTAAAATAAAATTGGCAAGATTTTTTTAATCCAAAGAAAGGTGATTAAATGAACACTTTTAAATGACCCCTTAGCTTTAGAGGTTTTTAACTACTGTAGGAGCACTGCAAACAACCTACTAATGCTTTACTAACACCTTTTAAAATGTAATAAACAGAATTAAATTTTTAGTAACATCTATAGTATTTTATATGCTTTATATGATCTTATAAAAAGGTAGTATGGAGAAGTAATTTGCTGGTGAAAGGTTGATTCTTTTATGATTTTCACTATGAACAAGAGAGAAAAAGGACTTTGAAGGCCTTGGGTATAGGCATGGACTAACATTATACTTCATTTTCTCACAAGGCTGATCAGATGATGACTGTGGTTGATGAACAGAAGGGAAAGCCTTTAGATGATTCTGCTTCCCTAGAGAGGACAAGCTCCCTTGCTCAATTGTGGAGGGCGGTTTATGAGCTCTCTTGTAGGGAAAGAGAGACCTGACCAGTCCCCAGGTATTCCAATCGACAACCTTTTGAAGCATCCCAGCTAAGATTCCAGCTTACATGGAGCAGAAGCAACTCTTCCCCAAGGTTTTTCTGTCTGAAATCTGGGCTCATAGAACCAATAAAACACTAGTGATTACTTTTCCTAATCACTAAATTTTAGAGTAGTTTGTTATATGGCACTTCGTGATCAAAAGTCTTCTTGTTATTACACAATTTACATTCAGTTAATCTCAAAAAATTGGTCTTGATTTTATGACCTACTGAGGGATTTTAACCTATAGTATGAAAAACACTGCTCTAGACTTTCTAATAAACAAAGCAGAAGCATGTAACTTAAAAAAAAAACAAACTCCATGCTTCTTTGTAGTATTTTTCCAGTGGGGGCAAAAAAAAAAAAAAAAAAAAAAAAGAAATCCTAAATCTGAAATCTAGTGTAGTTTAATGGAGAGTTTATGGCTTTTATTGTCAACTTAAAAAAAAAAATGGCCTTAGTCCAGTCCCCGGTTCTTGACAAAATTCCTTTACCTTTCTGACCTTTAATTTTCTTTTCTGTATTATAAAAAAAGTAATTCTTACATAATTTTTTTAAAAGCATCATGTGAAATAGAAAACCAGAAAACACCCCACGCCATAAATTAGTATGAAAACATGTATATAAGTTGCCATGTTTATCACTCCGTCTAAAAATAAGGGTTAATAAAAACAAAGCTAATACATTTTTACAATTCAGTGTAAGCAAAAACAATACCAGCAAAAGCCACAGCCTCGAAATATGCCTGTGCTGTTTGAGGCAATTATTAGTGACTCTAGCTTTGTTGGTGAAAATCTCATGGTTCAGTGAAAATTACTTTACCATCTCTCTGATCTTCACGTATGAACACAGTTTCGGGTAAATAAGACTAAAACTATACCAAAACAAGCTTGACTTTAGCTTCTGCAAATTGGATTTCTCTGACTTTTTTCCTTCTGAGTTAGAATTTCTCTGGTACTTTAAGATGACTTACCTGGTTATCTCAGAGCCTCTAACTCTCTTCTTTTCAACTAGGAAAATTTCTTAAGCCAACCATTTGCACTTGTAACTGATGATACCTGGGTGTGAATAACATTGCACAATATGTTGCCCCCAGGCTATCTCCTTTAGCTCTAAAGGTGGAGTGAAAGTTTGATTCTTTTATGATTTTCACTATGAACGAGAGAGAAAAAGGACTTTTGAAGGGCTTGGGTATAGGCATGGACTAACATTATACTTCATTTTCCCACAAGGCTGATCAGATGATGACTGTGGTTGATGAACAGAAGGGAAAGCCTTTAGATGATTCTGCTTCCCTAGAGAGGACAAGCTCCCTTGCTCCTTTGTGGAGGGTGGTTTATGAGCTCTCTTGTAAGGAAAGCATGTGCCATTTTTACTCTCTTTTTCCAGTTCTTCTAATAATGGCACAATAGGACTATCATCCAAATCTTTCCTGAAGCCCACCTCAGCCTTGTGTAGAAAATACATTGTTAGAGTTAGGAGTATGAGCTTTTAAAGTCAGATAGACCAGGTTTCAACTTATTCCCCTTCCCCCTTATTTGCTGACTGACCCTGGACTTCACTTTTATGACACTCAGATATTTCATCTGTAAAATTGAGCTAATAATGCTAGTCACATAGAATCATATTTTTCAATTTAATGAAATAACATTTATAAAGCATCTCACATATAATATGCAGAAGATGGATATTAAATCCCAGCTATCATCATCTTTATAATTCAGTACATAATTGAGATCCAGTTATTTTCCTTTATTCCCTAATCTGAGCAAGGGATTGGAAATAATATTAAATACCTACAATAAGGTAGGCATCATTTTTAACAAATTAGATAAGTTATTTAAGCAGTGTAACAAATCCATAAAGTAAATTTTATTATTTCAAATTTTTATATGAGGAAATTGAGGTGCAAATAAATCACATAGCTAAATAGGTAAATAAATCAGGCTCTTTAATTAAAATATGTGCCTTAAAACCCCTACTCTTCCACACCATGCTGTCCTTCCCCCCATCTTCTCCCAATATGCATTTCTAAGACTAGATGTATTTTGTGCTTTGAAGAGCAATTTGCATAATTCCAAACTGTATGTATGGGACTTTTATCACCATTCTTTTCTTCACTTATTTTGCCACTTAAGAAAACATCTGTATTTCTCCAGTGATATTTTTACTGCTGGTAGGTATGTTTATTTACTTTTTAATGAAGAACTGAGGTGTTAAATGTATCTATATGTAGTAAAGGAATTCAGGTGAACTAATATTTATGTGGTTGTTTTAAACTCTTTCAAAGAACATCTCATCTATCATTTTATCTAATCCTCATATCCGTCCTATATAATAGGCCCAGCAGATGTTATTCAGCTTTTAAGAGTACGATTCAGGAAAAGAAGAGTCAATAAATAGACTCATTGGATCTATGTAATTCAAGGTTTACTGAGAATCAGTGTGAAAGCAAACATTTATTGCACCCTGGTCTTTATATGGATTAAATTGTACGAGTGTATTAGAGGTGTTCTTCCTGAGGAAGGATGTGCCAAGGGTACACGGGCACACCCACCCTAACAGCAGCCTTCTCCTGCTTTTCAGATATGAGGGTTATCTAACTTATTAGTCTAGATTCTCCAGGAAACAGAAACTAAGAAGGAAGTATTTGTGCAAAAGAGAAAATTAGGGAGGGAACTGGAGAAGCCTGGGAAAATCACTACTCTGCAATGCTGTTTGACCCCTATGAAGGAGAGGGGGAAGGCAGGAAGGAAGGAGAGTGGTAGACTGCAGTACTTCTAAGAATGTTTGGACCAACCTGGAAAAGGAATCTGTCGAGTCAAAGTGTCCCATTAGAAGAGACTTCTATCTCCTAGCAACAGGACTGACTTATATTTGTTTAGTATCCTGTTCAGTCATTGGCTGGAAGCAGGCCTTGAAAAGCATGGCCTTGGTTTGAATAAGGAAATAGATTTTAGAGCACAGCACGTGGTACCAGCAATCACTTATGCTCCCCACACTAGGGAATCTGAGAAGTATATTTCATGGTCATCTCATGGAGGATGCCCTTTGTATTGGAAATCACCCTATTTTCCTTGCTTGCTTGTAGTAAAGAGCTTTTGGACTCAAACTGATATGAACTTTAATCCTATTTGCCAGTTTTCTACTTTTGTGTCTTTGAGCAATTTCTTAACCATTCTACTCCAGTTGATAACAATCTGGAGAGGATATTATGGCTTCTATCTTTATATCTTTCAAGTGTGTGTAATAAAATATACCCTCTAGGGTTGTGTCAATCAAAGAGATAATATGTATTAAGGACTTAATACTCATTAGGTAAGTAAATAATAAATAGCTATCATTATTATTACAGTAGAAGCCCTCATAACTTAAACTTGTTCATTATTTCTAAGACAAAAAATACTGTTATTATGAAAGTAATGTTTTGGAAGGCGTCTAAAAAGGTGTCTCTAAAAATTGATTTTGAATTAGACATGAGCAAGAAAAGTGAAAAGATTTGAGACAAATGATGAAAACCCAGGATTATGAATTTTGAATGCTTCACAACTTCTCACTCTGGCATAGCAAATAAAATGATGACGTTGCATTTTAGTTGTCTTTGTGAGACAGAACTTGAGGAAATTAAAATAAGTAGACCCATGCTCAAAAAAAAAATAAAAGCCCTTTTTTCCCAATAATGAATGTATCCTAATATGTTTTCAGTTAAAACCAAGTGTTTAATGCATGTATATGCTATTTATACTATTTTCATGATTGCTTTGACTTGTAAACAGTAATAAACAGTAACCTTTATGATCTTGTTGATATATTGTAAAGGGGCTTCTATTCTATTACAGTTAGACTGAGAACTGTCATTTATAAAACAGGATTAATAACATCCTCCTGCCTCAGGTGGTTAAGATTAATTAAGATTGCTTATTTAAGAGCATTAAGTACAGTATATAAGGCAGAGAATATGCACAGTACCTATTGACCTTGACCCTTCCTTTAATTCTTCCCTTACTCTTACTCTTCCTTTTTACTTATTCTATCCCTCTTTACCCCATCATAACTTTCTTTCTTTCCTATGATCTCATACTGTTATGACCAAGAAACATTAATTTCAAAAGTTTAGTTTCTGTTTTAATTTAGTTTCCTACTAGAATGGTTGCAATCAGATGGAAGTGCTGATTGGATTAAATCAGAAATGTGGTCTTCCATTTAAATTAAATATCACATAAAAATACAGCCACTTATTCATTTTCTACTGAAGATTCAATACCTTCAAAATAATCTAGGAAATTTTTGGTGTTTCTTGATGGATTTAGGGAAGAGGGGTTTATAACACCAATTAACTTCATTATTTTCCTTTTAAAGTTATGTAATTTTCAAAGAACAACTTATAAATCCAATTTTCTAGCTTAAAGTATTTCTTTTGAAAAACTGTTCAAAATTAATAAAAGTTGGATTTATATTA
Organism: Orcinus orca; assembly: GCF_937001465.1. Lineage (NCBI taxonomy): Eukaryota > Metazoa > Chordata > Mammalia > Artiodactyla > Delphinidae > Orcinus > Orcinus orca. Next base: position 149,979,031 of record NC_064559.1, on the reverse strand, counting down.
AAAAAATCAGGAGTTGAAACACATTCATTGTACAGTTCATTATCTAGCTTAAAAAAATCCAGGTCCATTAATGATCTTGTGAGATATGTGGGTAGGGGGAAGCTGACCTTTAACAAATTCAGCCTAATCAGTATTAAAGTATTTTGTAAATATCTTGTTAAAATTGAGGTATCTAGGAAGAACACAAATATATGGATCAAATGCAAAAAAAGTTAATTTGTGCCATAGTCACGTAACTGAAATTTATTTTGTTGTAAAATGCTTTGAATGTGATCAAAGATCATATTTCTAATGCACACAGGAGAGGTCTTTGCTGAAACTTGATAGAATTAATTATGCTAAATATTTTAATATTTTATGTGCTAAGAATATAATATGAATTTTATGAATTATTAAAATGTATATATATATAGCTTACTTGATTGCATTAAAACATTTCTTATGGTAGTAACTTTAGTTCGAGGAGAAATTCCTAAACAATGATATTATCCACAGAAGTGAGAAGTCATCAGTTTTAACTTCCAGTGTGTAGAGTTTATATTGCATTGTGCCATTAAAAAGCCATTTTCTCTCTGTGATTCTGTGCCTCCTAATAGGCAGATATTAGGGTATTTATCTACCTGGCAATATTCTCAGCCAATATTTGTCAGTTTTACTCTGCACAATTACAGCAGAAAAGGATTGGAAAGGAAGGGAATAAAGAAGAATAGACCACTAAGAAAGCAAATATGTATACCACAAAAGGGTTAATGTTTTCACTTTTCTATACTTTTTTTTTTAATCACTCCATGTATTTTTTTCACAGGGTGAAATTTCTTAAAGACAACCACATAGTTTCTTCACCTATACGCAGAATTGTTTTTTGAAAGGCAGTTTTCATCTCTCCTTATGACAGGAAAATAGAATATTTTAGAAACCTATTTAAATGTAGGATTTCTTGATTTGAAAATTTATCTTCTCTCTTAAAAAAATCTTTATGAACAGAAGGATGCTTAGATGAGTGGAAGGGCGGTAAAATAAGTCAACTTGGGTATGTCTTTCAGAACTTTCTCCTGTGGTTTTAAAATTTTAACTACTGATTCCCCATATCCTAAGGCCATGGAAAGAGAAATATCCATGATGGTAATCAAGGTCCATGCTATTAGCCATAGGAAATCTTTTACAGTCATAAACATCATTGAACAGACTGGTAGAATAGCTCAGAGTAGATGTTACAAAGAGAACAAATATAACCAAGATGATGACATGCCAAAATCTATTCTTTTGAAGACATCTAATATAGTAGTTATTTCTCAAATAGGAGAATCAGAATGTAAACAAAACAAAACCCACATAAGAAAAACAAAAACAAAAAAAACCCACATAAGTATTTTCCCATGCTGAAAGATTTAGTTCATAATATAAAATAAAACTGTCTAAACTGTAATAAAAGAGTTTGTAGGTTTAGTAAAGTAAATGACCATTTCAAGGGAAATAAAAAATATTTGAATTAGATTGATGTCCAGGTACAATCCACAGGACAATGAAAAAATTCTAGACATTGATATAAAATCCTATAATACTTCTCAATATAATAGATATTTATGCTAAGGTTAATATGTAGTAAAATATACAATACTTATTTTTCTTTTTAATTTATTTTGTAAGAATATGATTTAGTTAAATGCAATGACCTTTGGAAACAGTTTTATATTTGGAATTGTTTATATAAGTTGAAGTTAAGTAGTCTATACCACTCTTACAAATAAACATACAACATAATGACTCAACAACATAGAAATATAATTGTCACAAACATAACAGCCTTGGGCCATACCACAAATGCAGGGATAAGGGTATTATTGGAGGTCAGTGGAGGTGGGCTGTTGCATGTAGTCTATAGGGAATCCTTTGTGATTCTTCCATCTTCAAGACTTGACTTCAGGGTTGTTCTTGACATCTCTATCTCAGGCAGCCAGCAAGGAAACCAAGCATATAAGAAAATTTTTATGATCAAAGTCTATAAGTGACTCACATTCCACTGGTTATATATCATTCAAATAGCTGCCACTAAGTTTGAGGGAAACAGAAGACAATATCCAGTTCAATGTGCAGAATTTCTATGTGATGCATAGTCTTCTTCTTAGGTCAGGGTATAGTTACTTCTGGTTTCAAGACGTGTGAACTCAAATGATAAGTCATCTACACTTTCAAACTCAATATACAACAGTAGATTGAGGTAAAGATATCTATACAAAACAAATTAAAACACAAACGTGGGAAATAAGAAAACCCTGAAATTGCAAGAAAGAAGAAAATAATGATTCTATTTTGTAGGGAGGCATTGTTAAGAATCCTACCCTGACAATGAAGGAAATTCTTTGATTATAAACTAAATGTTCTCTCAAAGAAAAACCTCAGTGTTCACAATGGCTCCAACTTTGCCCTCTTGGGAATTATTCCTTGCTTATTAATTTCCATGCCCACTTTTGTAGTGAGTGTTGAGAATCTAATTCGCTTAGGGTATAGTGCAGCTTTTATTTCCTACTTCCTGCTCTGTATAACCTTGGAAGCCTAAGGTTTATTTACAGTTGAGACAATTAAAGACATTTGGGGAGTTGCCTTCTCATTTCCTTGGCTATATAATTTCCCTTAAACTCATGATAGGCTACTGATCTATTTCCTAGTAGTCATTTCCAGGTGCAGGAAAGTGCACCCAAAGTTCTCTCTTACACATAGTTCTTAAGCCTTCTTTATTTTTATTGTTTCTTGACCCCATAATTTTCTCAGGCTCTCTACTTAATGGTAATCACCACGAGATCATTTAAAATAAAAGTGTTTAGGGCTTCCCTGGTGGCGCAGTGGTTGAGATTCCGCCTGCCGATGCAGGGCACACGGGTTCGTGCCCTGGTCCGGGAAGATCCCACATGCCGTGGAGCGACTGGGCCCGTGAGCCATGGCCGCTGAGCCTGCGCGTCCGGAGCCTGTGCTCCGTAACGGGAGAGGCCACAACTGTGAGAGGCCCGCGTACCAAAACAAACAAACAAAAAGAAAGTGTTTAGTGGGAAGATAAACACTTTGTATTATATTGCCACAGATCTAAATGGGTCTTAAGACGTCTTAATGGGAGTTTGTTGTCCAAAGCCTTTTTCAGCCCAATCTTATATTCTTTAGGGTTCAGAAACAGTTGTTTCCTCCAACCTATTAATGGGCTTATTTTTTGCTTTACCAATGAATAACTGTTTCCCTGAGCTCATCTCTATCTTATAATACCATACTAAAAGAAATAAGGAGTATCTATACCTATGAATAGTTGATTTTTTTCCAGCCATTTTCTTTAGAGCTGTAGGTCTATTGACTGACTTTCATGTTTTCTCAGGTGGCAATTCTATAAAATATTTTGCCATTGCATAAAATAGGTCTCCAGATTTCTAACCTATAGTTTGTTTCCCCTTGCTGTCTGCTTCCTAATCATTATGACAAGACCACATATTTTACATTTTTTTTACAGCAGCATTCCACTTTATAATTTCAAAACAGACTCAAAATGTAATGGCTAAATAAAATAGAAGCATATTTCTTGCTTAGTAATCCAGGACAATTCCAGGGCATAGTGGTATGGGGTCACTTACCTATTAGAAGTTATTCAGACACCCAGTTTAATGGCATCTTTATTATCTTAAATTGTGATTTTGGCATCATAATAATTAACAAGATTTCAATAAGCTGGAAGGTTAAGATCATGGAGGGATTCTCATGGAAAATTTTCTGTGCCATACATGAAAATGGCACATAAAAATTTCACTCACATTCTGTAGAGTAGCATGCAGTCACATGACCACATCTACCTACAAGGGAATCTGGGAAATATAGTCACTGTACACCCCCCCCCCCCAAAGAGAATGTTTTTTGTGGAAAGATAGCAGTTTCTGTAATACCAGTTTTATCAAGTGAAAATTATAATTGAAGTAACTAATTTGAGAAATGTTTCTAGGGTTAGATATAATGTATATTAAGCATGTAGCATCATTAAGTTTTCAAGTAATATTGTATTTAATAATATTATTATTTATATTATTGACTATCACATTCAATAGAGGCTTTAATCAAGTCCCAAATTAGTGAATTCTGAAATTCATTGTTTTCATGTATCATATGTAGATATGAAATGCTTAATTATCACATTCAAATTTCTTTTGTGCATTAAATAGGGAGAGGAGTTTGGATGATTCAATGACAGATTATAATGGAAACATGATTATTTGGAAACAATATACAACTTTTTTCCTCTCCTTATGCCATATACCAATAATTCCAGATCAATCAAACACTTAATTTAAAGCAAAAATATAAGTTAACTCTTTTATTAGAAAATATGGGTAAATATTTTTGGAATATTGAGAAAACTCTTCTGAGCATATGTGAAATTTGTACTAGACAAACATAAAAAACATTTATATTGAGGAGAAGTCAATGGATATTATCAAGTCTGACAAACAGAAAAGAGGACTGCATAAAAATGAAGAGCCTGAGAAATCTGTGGGACATCCTCAAGCAAACAAACATTTACATACTGGGAGGTCTCAAAGAGAATTTAAAAAGGGACTGAATGAATATTTTATGAAATAACACAAAGTTCCCAAATTTGATGAAAAGCATTAATCCTCATATCCAAGAAGCTCCATAAACTCCATACAGTATAAACTCAAAGGGATCCACACCTAGACATATAATATCAAACTGTCAGAAGTCAAAGACAAGAAAAGCCGAAAAACAGCAAAAGAAAAGTAACTTACCGCTTGAAAAGTATCTTTGACAAGATAAACACTTTTTTTCCTTTTTTAATTGGAAAAAATGTGCACCTGAAGGAACTGGACTAACACATTCAAAATACTGAAAGATAAAGACTCTCAACTAAGAATTCTATATCCAGCAAAACTATCCATTAAAGACAAAATAGAAATTAAGATTGAGATTAAAAAACTGAGAGAATTCATCACTAGCAGGACTATACTAGAAGAAATATTTAAAGACGTCCTTCAGACTAATGACATGACACTAGATGATAATTTAAATCCACATGGAGAAATAAAAAGCATCACTAAAGGTAACTACATAGGTATATATTTTTAAAAAGTATAAATGTATTTTTGTTACTATTCTTATTTAAAAATAACTGCATAAAATAATGATTATAAAATTTGTTGATCAATTTATGAGGTGTAAAGATGAAATTTATATGATAGTAAAAGATGAGGAGTGAATCAAGATATGTTGAATCAAACTTTTATAATCTATTGCAATTAATATCTTAAAAATCTGAAGTAGACTATTTTAAGTTAATATGATCATTGTAATTCCCAGAGAAAATACTAAGAAAACATCTTAAAAAATAGATTAAAAAAAATTAAAATGGCAGCTATAGAATATCTCTTTAACACAAAAGAAGACTATACTGGAGGAATGGATAAACAGAAAGGATATGACACATAAACATGACAAAATATCAGAGGTAAATACTGTATTATCAGTAATTATATTAAATATAAATGACTAAATATTCAAATCAAAAGGAATGAATGGAATAATATATTAAAAAATAATGATCAAATTTTGCTGTCTAAAAGAGACACACTAGATTAAATGACACAAGTAGTTTGAAAGTAAAAGAATGGAAAAGGATATTCCATTCAAACTGTAACTAAAAGTGAGTTAGAGTAGCTATAGTAGACAAAACAGAATTTAAGACAAAAATGTTACTAGAGATAATAAAAGACATTTTATAATAATAAATACAAATATATATGCACCTAACAAAAAGGCCCAATATACATGAAGAAAAACATACAATAGATGGGAAAGATAGATAAAGATAACAGTTGGAGATTTCAATATCCATATTCAATAATGAACAGAGCAAAAAGATGTCTTCAATTTCTTTGTTGCTCTTACATGAACAACATTACATACCAACTACACCTCATAAACATTTATAGAGCACTAAGCTCCATAACAGTACAATACACATTCTTCTCAAGTACACAAAGAATGTTGTCCATGATAGACATATGTTAGGCAACAAAACACATGTTAATAAATTTAGAAAAAATTGAAATAATATGAAAATATTCTCTGATCACAATGGAATAAAATTATAAATCAATAACAATAATTAAGATATTCACAAATATGTGGAAATTTCATAGCACATGCCTCAATAAACAATGGGTCAAGGACAAAATCTCAAGGGAAAGTAGGAAATACATTGAGATGAATAGAAACAAAACAACACTAGCACTTAGGGGATGCAGCAAAAGTAGTACTTAGTAGAAAATTTACACCTGCCAAGACCTATATTCAAAAGGAAGAATGATCTCAATTTAATAATTTAACCTTCCTCCTTAAGAGAGAAGAAAAAGAAAACGAATTCAAAAGCAAGCCTAAGGTAAATAATAATAGAGATTAGAGTGAAAATAAATGAAATAGAAAACAGAAAAACAATAGTCAAAGAAACCAAACATTAGTTCTTGAAGTTCAACAAAATTGACAAACCTTTAGCTAGACTGACAAAGAAAAGAGGAGAGAAGACTCAAATTGCTAAAGCATGGGATATCACTATTGAAACATGGGATATCACTATTGAAGTTACAGAGGTACAAAGGAAAATACGGATAACATAGATGATTGCATACCAACAAATTGTATAACCTAGATGAAATGGATGCATCCCTAAAAACACACAAATTATTGAAAATGACTCAAAAGGAAATAGAAAATCTGAATAAACCTGTAGCAAGTAAAGATATCTAATTAGTAATCAAGCAGACAAACACACACACATAACACCCCCAATATACAGTTCCAAATGGTTTTATGGGTGAATTTTATCCAATATTTTAAAAAGAATAGCAATCTTTCACAAATTCTTTCAAAAACTAGAAGAGCTAATATGTCTCAATTCATTCTATAAATTTCTATTTATTCTTTTCCATCTATTAATACCAAAACTAGACAAAGACATCACAAGAAAAGGAAAATGCAGACCAATATACTTTATGAATATGGACGCAAAATCCTCAACAAACTGCTAGAAAACCTATGCCAGCAACATCTAGAAAGGATTATATACCATTATCTAGTGGGATTTATCTTAGCAAAGTTGATTTAACATATGAAAATCAATGTAACAGACCATTTTAACAAGGAACAAAAATCACATACCACCTCAATACACGCAAAAAAAAAAATCATTTGACATACTCCAAGATGCTTTCATTATAAAAACATGCAACTAATTAGGAATAGAGGAACACATTCTCAACATAATTGGGGCCATCTACAAAAAAAAAAAAAAAAGTGGCAAATATTGTACTTAGAGGTGAAAGACTGAATGATTTCCCTCTAGGATTAGAAATAAGACAAGGATGTGTCCTCTCACCACTTCTTTTTCAACAGTGTATTGGAGGTTCTATCCATGTTAATTAGGCAAGAATAAGAAATAAAAAAGACATCCACGTTGAAGAGGAAGAAATAAAATTCTCAATTCACAGACGACATGATCTTGTATAGAAAGTCCTAAGGAACACACACACACACACACACATTCATATGCCTATAACACTATTAGAACTTATAAATGAGTTTAGTAAGGTTGAAAGTTTCAAGATCAATATTCAAAAATCAGTTGTATTTCTATGTAATAGCAATGAACAATTCAAAAGTGAAATTAAGAAAACAATTCTCTTTACAACAGTATCAAAAATAATGAAATACTCAGGAATAAATATAACAAATTAACAAGAGAAGTGTAATATTTGTACGTGGAAACTATCAAACATTATTTAAAGACATTAAAGAAGTCCAAAATAAATAGAAATATTTTCCATGTACATGGATGAGTAGAGTTAATACTGTTAAGATGGCAATACTTCCGAAAATGATCTTTTGATTTATACAATCCTTTGTCTAAATTCCATCCTCCTTTTTTATTTTTTGAAAATTAAGAAGATGATCCTACAATTCATATGGAAATGCAAGAGGCCCAGAATGGCCAAAACAATCTTAAAAAAGAACAACAAACTTGAGGAATTCACACTTCAAAACTCACTCATAGGCTACCGTAATCAAAATAGTATGGTACTGACAGAAGGATGGACACATAGATTAATGGAGCATAATTGAAGATCCTCTAATAACCACATATAGTTAGAGTCAATTGATTTTTTTCAAGGGTGCTTGTAGAATTCAGTGGGGGAGATAGTAGTCATTTTGACAGTGGTTCAAATGCACATTAATGATGTTAAACCCCAGCATCACACCATATAAAAAATTTAACTCAAAATGTGTCATAGATGTAAATTGAGTCAAAGATAAAAAAAAAAAACTCTTAGAAGTAATTCTTAGACTAACATAAAATGGGAAAGAAACATTTGAATATTTTCCAGTGATGACATACACAAGGCCACTAAGCACATGAAAAGATGCTAAACACATTAATCATTTGGGAATTGCAAGTCAAAAGCATAATTAGATGCCCCTTTACACCCCCTAAGGTGGAAATAACAAGTGGCAAGGTGTGGAAAATTTGTAACTCACATACATTGCTGGTAAGAAATCCAAAATGTTACCATCACTTTGGAAAACAATTTCTCAGTTTTTCAAAACACTAAAAATAAAGTTACCATATGACCCAACAATTTCACCTCTAGTAATTTACACAAGAGAATTTAAAACATATATATACATAAACTTGTTCATGAATGTTCATAATAGCATTATTCGTAATAGACAAAGGTCCATCAACTAATGAATTTAAAACAAATTATGGCATATCCATTCAATGGAATATTACTTAGTCTTCAAAAAGAATAATGTACTGATAGATACTACACAATGGATGATGAAAAATGATGTTAATTTAAATAGAGCAGACACAAAAGACCATACATTGTAGCATTCTGTTTACATAAAATGTATATAATAGGAAACTCCGTGGAGACAGAATTAGATTTGTCCTTGCTAGGGACTAGGGAGAGTCTGAATGGAAAACAACTGATCTCATGTCAAATAATTTCATCTTTATCATCCTCATTTCATTCTGTTTTGTATTTATATCAGTTTCTCAGAGAGACTAAGCTCTTTCCCAATTTCATTTTCATTTTCTTTGTAACATTCATTATCACCTATAACTTTATTTTTTACTACTTTTCTTCCCCTACAAGAAGGAAGCTCTTTGAGGGACAGAAACTTGGCTTCTTTTGCTAATTTCTGTGTTTTTGATATGTAGTACAGTATTAATGCTGAATTTATTATTGAAAAAGAAAAGAATGTTATCTAAACTTGCTTAGTGCCCCTCTCAATTTAGATACTTACATATTTGTATTTTTACTGTTTTGGAATTGTTGTAACTACATTGTAAAATTTTGTGCTGTGTAAGAACTTGCAACATGATTTATACAAGTATTGTGTCCCTATATATTTTTTTTAATAAAAATATTTATTTATGTATTTATTTTTGGCTGCATTTTGTCTTTGTTGCTGTGCACAGGCTTTCTCTAGTGACGAGACGCAGCTACTCTTCTTTGTGGTGTGCAGTCTTCTCACTGCAGTGACTTCTCTTGTTGTGGAACACAGGCTCTAGGCAACTGGGCTTCAGTACTTGTGGCATGTGGGCTCAGCAGTTGTGGCTTGTGGGCCCTAGAGCCCAAGCTCAGTAGTTGTGGTGCACAGTCTTAGTTGCTCCATGGTGTGTGGGATCTTCCTGGGCCAGGGCTTGAACATGTGTCCCCTGCATTGGCAGGCGGATTCTTAACCACTGTGCCAGAAGGGAAGTACCCTGCGCCCTTACATTTAACATCCTATATGCATATGAGCTTCTAAATAATTACTAGCTAAAATTAGTCATAATACAATACATTGATGACAAGTACTCTAAACAATGTTTATAAATACCTGTAAAAAGAGCCAATCATTATTTTTAATTGTAATCTTTGATTTATAAAATGAGTTTTTAAATTTGTTGGTGACAGTATTTTTTTCATAATTCCAACTACAAAGTAAATATGAGGGTGTAAGTAACTCCGTACAAAGCACAATTTCTTTTTTTTAAAAAAATATCTTTATTAGAGTATAATTGCTTTACGGTGGTATGTTAGTTTCTGCTTTATAACAAAATGAATCAGCTATACGTATACTTATATGCCCATATACCCTCCCTCTTGTGTCTCCCTCCCAACCTCCCTATCCCACCCCTCTAGGTGGTCACAAAGCACCGAGCTGATCTCCCTGTGCTATGTGGCTTCTTCCCACTAGCTATTTTACATTTGGTAGCGTATATATGTCCATGCCACTCTCTCACTTCGTCCCAGCTTACTCTTCCCCCCGCTGTGTCCTCAAGTCCATTCGCTATGTCTGCGTCTTTATTACTGTCCTGCCCCTAGGGTTTTCAGAACCATTTTTTTTTTTTTTTTTAGATTCCATATATATGACCTACAGTCTGTCATACAGAGGGAAGTAAGTCAGAAAGAGAAAAACAAATACCGTATGCTAACACATATATATGGAGCCTCACTGTAATTTTGATTTGCATTTCTCTAATGATTAGTGATGTTGAGCATCCTTTCATGTGTTTGTTGGCAATCTGTATATCTTCTTTGGAGAAATGTCTATTTAGGTCTTCTGCCCATTTTTGGATTGGGTTGTTTGTTTTTTGATATTGAGGTGCATGAGCTACTTGTATATTTTGGATATTAATCCTTTGTCAGGTGCATCATTTGCAAATGTTTTCTCTGATTCTGAGGGTTATCTTTTTGTCTTATGGTTTCCTTTGCTGTGCAAAAGCTTTTAAGTTTCATTAGGTCTGATTTGTTTATTATTGTGTTTATTTCCATTTCTTTAGGAGGTGGATCAAAAAGGATCTTCCTGTGATTTAGGTCATAGAGTGTTCTGACTATGTTTTCCACTAAGAGTTTTACAGTGTCTGGTCTTACATTTAGGTATCTAATCCATTTTGAGTTTATTTTTTGTGTATGGTGTTGGGGAGTGTTCTAATTTCATTCTTTTATATGTAGCTGTCCAATTTTCCCAACACCACTTATTAAAGAGGCTGTCTTTTCTCCATTGTATATTCTTGCATCCTTTATCAAATATACGGTGACCATATGTGTGTGGGTTTATCTTGGCTTTCTATCCTGTTCCATTGATCTATATTTCTGTTTTTGTGCCAGTACAATGCTGTCTTGATTACTGTAGCTTTGTAGTATAGTCTTATGTTTGGGGGTCTGATTTCTCCAGCTCTGATTTTCTTTCTCAAGACTACTTTGGTTATTCAGAGTCTTTTGTGTTTCCATACAAATTGTGAAATATTTTGTTCTAGTTCTATGAAAAATGCCATTGGTAGTTTGATAGGGATTGCATTAAATCTGTAGATTGCTTTCGGTAGTATAGTCCTTTTCACAATGTTGATTCTTCCAATCCAAGAACATGGTATATCTCTCCATCTGTTTGTATCATCTTTAATTTCTTTCATCAGTGTCTTATAGTTTTTTGCATACAGGTCTTTTGTCTCCTTGGGTAGGTTTATTCCTAGATATTTTATTCCTTTTGTTGCAATGGTAAATGGTAGTGTTTCCTTAATTTCTCTTTCAGATATTTTCATCATTAGAGTATAGAAATGCAAGAGACTTCTGTGCATTAATTTTTTATCCTGCTTATTTACCAGATTCATTGATGAGCTCTAGTAGTTTTCTGGTAGGATCTTTAGGATTCTCAATGTATCGTATCATGTCATCTGCAAACAGTGACTGATTTACTTCTTCTTTTCCAATTTGGATTCCCTTTATTTCTTTTTCTTCACTGTTTGCTGTTGGTAAAATTTCCAAAACTATGTTGAATAATAGTGGTGAGAATGGACAACCTTGTCTTGTTCCTGATCTTAGAGGAAATGTTTTCAGTTTTTCACCATTGAGAATGATGTTGGCTGTGGGTTTGCCATATATGGCCTATATTATGTTGAGGTAAGGTCCCTCTATGCCTACATCCTGGAGGGTTTTTATCATAAATAGGTGTTGAATTTTGTCAAAAGATTTTTCTGCATCTATTGAGATGATCATATGGTTTTTCACCTTCAAGTAGTTATGGTGGTTTATCCCATTGATTGACTTGCATATATTGAAGAATCCTTGCATTCCTGTGATAAACCCCACTTGATCATGGTGCATAAGCCTTTTAATGTGTTGTTGGATTCTGTTTGCTAGTATTTTGTTGAGGATTTTTGCATCTATGTTCATCAGTGTTTTTGGCCTATAGTTTTCTTTTTTTATGACATCTTTGTCTGGTTTTGGTATCAGGGTGTGTGGCCTCATAGAATGAGTTTGGGAGTGTTCCTCCATCTGCTATATTTTGGAAGAGTTTGAGAAGGGTAGGTGTTAGCTTTTCTCTAAATGTTTGATAGGATTCGCCTGTGAAGCAATCTGATCTTGAGCTTTTGTTTGTTGGAAGATTTTTAATCATGGTCTCAATTTCAGTGTTGGTGTTTGGTCTGTTTATGTTTTCTATTTCCTCCTGGTTCACTCTCAGAATGTTATGCTTTTCTACAAATTTGTTCATCTTTTCCAGGTTATGGGCCAGGTTATGTCCATTTTATGGGCCTATAGTTTCTTGTAGTTATGTCTCATGATCCTTTGTACTTCTGCAGTGTCAGTTGTTACTTCTCCTTTTTCATTTCTAAATCTATTGATTTGAGCTTTCTCCCCATTTTTCTTGATGGGTCTGGCTAATGATTTATCAATTTTGTTTATCTTCTCAAAGAACCAGCTTTTAGTTGTATTGATCTTTGCTATTGTTTCCTTCCTTTCTTTTTCATTTATTTCTGATCTGGTCTTTATGATTTCTTTCCTTCTGCTAAATTTGGTGTTTTTTTGTTCTTTTTTCCTTAATTGTTTTAGGTGTAAGGTTAGGTTATTTATTTGAGATTTTTCTTGTTTCTTGACATAGGATATTATTGCTATAAACATCCCTCTTAGAACTGCTTTTGCTGAATCCCAAAGGTTTTTAGTCATTGTGTTTTCATTGTCATTTGTTTCTAAGTATTTTTTGATATCCTCTTTGATATCTTCACTGATCTCTTGATTATTTAGTAGCATATTGTTTAGCTTCCATGTGTTCATATTTTTTACAGATCGTTTCCTGTATTTGATATCTAGTCTCATAGCATTGTGGTCAGAAAAGGCACTTGATACGATTTCAATTTTCTTAAATTTACCAAGTCTTGATTTGTGACCGAAGATATGATCTAACTGGAGAATGTTCCATGAGGACTTGAGAAGAAAGTGTATCCTGTTGTTTTGTTTTGGAATGTTCTATAAATATCAATTAAGTCCATCTTGTTTAATGTGTCATTTAAAGCTTGTGTTTCCTTATTTATTTTCCTTTTGGATGATCTGTGCATTGGTGAAAGTGGGGTGTTAAGGTCCCCTACTATGATTGAGTTACTGTCAATTTCCCCTTTTATGGCTGTTAGCATTTTCCTTATGTACTGAGGTGCTCCTGTTGGGCACCTAAATATTTACAATTGTTCTATGTTCTTCTTGGTTGATCCCTTGATCATTATGTAGTGTCCTTTTTGTCTCTCATAATAGTCTTTATTTTAAAGTCTATTTTGTCTGATATGAGAATTGCTACTCCAGCTTTTTTTGATTTCCATTTACATGGAATATCTTTTTCCATCCCCTCACTTTCAGTCTGTATGTGTCCCTAGGTCTGAAGTGAGTCTCTTGTAGACAGCGTATATACAGGTCTTGTTTTTGTATCCATTCAGCCAGTCTATGTCTTTTGGTTGGAGCATTTAATCCATTCACATTTATGGTAGTTATCAATATGTGTGTTTCTCTACCATTTTCTTAATTGTTTTGAGTTCGTTATTGTAGGTATCTTTCTTCTCTTGTGTTTCCTGCCTAGAGAAGTTCCGTTAGCTTTGTTGTAAAGCTGGTTTGGTGCTGCTGAATTCTCTTAGATTTTGCTTGTCTGTAAAGATTTTTTTTTAAAACATCTTTATTGAGGTATAATTGCTTTACAATGGTGTGTTAGTTTCTGATTTATAACAAAGTGAATCAGTTATACATATACATATGTTCCCATATCTCTTCCCTCTTGTGTCTCCCTCCCTCCCACCCTCCCTATCCCACCCCTCCAGGTGGTCACAAAGCACTGAGCTGATATCCCTCTGCTATGCGGCTGCTTCCCACTAGCTATCTACCTTACGTTTGTTACTGTATATATGTCCATGCCTCTCTCGCACTTTGTCACAGCTCACCCTTCCCCCTCACCATATCCTCAAGTCCGTTCTCCAGTAGGTCTGTGTCTTTATTCCTGTCTTACCCCTAGGTTCTTCATGACATTATTTTTTTTCTTAAATTCCATATATATGTGTTAGCATACGGTATTTGTCTTTCTCCTTCTGACTTACTTCATTCTGTATGACAGACTCTAGGTCTATCCACCTCATTACAAATAGCTCAATTTCATTTCTTTTTATGGCTGAGTAATATTCCATTGTATATATGTGCCACAGCTTCTTTATCCATTCATCCGATGATGGGCACTTAGGTTGTTTCCATCTCTGCGCTATTGTAAATAGAGTTGCAAAGAATATTTTGGTACATGACTCTTTTTGAATTTTGGTTTTCTCAGGGTGTATGCCCAGTAGTGGAATTGCTGAGTCATATGGTAGTTTTATTTGTAGTTTTTTAAGGAACCTCCAAACTGTTTTCCATAGTGGCTGAACCAATTCACATTCCCACCAGCAGTGCAAGAGTGTTCCCTCTTCTCCACACCCTTTTCAGCATTTATTGTTTCTAGATTTTTGATGATGGCCATTCTGACTTGTGTGAGATGATATCTCATTGTAGTTTGGATTTGCATTTCTCTAATGATTAATGCTGCTGAGCATTCTTTCATGTGCTTGCTGGCAGTCTGTATATCTTCTTTGGAGAAATGTCTATTTAGGTCTTCTTCCCATTTTTGGATTAGGTTGTTTGTTTTTTTGTTATTGAGCTGCTTGTAAATTTTGGAGATTAATCCTTTGTCAGTTGCTTCATTTGCAGATATTTTCTCCCATTTTGAGGGTTTTCTTTTATTCTTGTTTATGGATTCCTTTGTTGTGCAAAAGTTTGAAGTTTCATTAGGTCCCTTTTGTTTTCAGTTCCCTTTCTCTAGGAGGTGGGTCAAAAAGGATCTTGCTGTGATTTATGTCATAGAGTGTTCTGCCAATGTTTTCCTCTAAGAGTTTGATAGTTTCTGGCCTTACATTTAGGTCTTTAATCCATTTTGAGCTTATTTTTGTGTATGGTGTTAGGGAGTGATCTAATCTCATACTTTTACATGTAGCTGTTCAGTTTTCCCAGCACCACTTATTGAAGAGGCTCTCCTTTCTCCACTGTACATTCCTGCCTCTTTTATCAAAGATAAGTTGACCATATGTGCGTGGGTTTATCCCTGGGATTTCTATCCTGTTCCATTGATCTATCTTTCTATTTTTGTGCCAGTACCATACTGTCCTGATTACTGTAGCTTTGTAGAATAGTCTGAAGACAGGGAGCCTGATTCCTGCAGCACCATTTTTCATTCTCAAGATTGGTTTGGCTATTCGGAGTCTTTTGTGTTTCCATAAAAATTGTGAACATTTTTCTTCTAGTTTTGTGGAAAATGCCAGTGGTAGTTTGATAGGGATTGCATTGAATCTGTCGATTGCTTTGGGTAGTAGAGTCATTTTCACAATGTTGATTCTTCCAATCCAAAAACATGGTATATCTCTCCATTTATTTGTATCATCTTTAATTACTTTCATCAGTGTCTTATAATTTTCTGCATACAGGTATTTTGTCTCCTTAGGTAGGTTTATTCCTAAATATTTTATTCTTTTTCTTGCAATGGTAAATGGGAGTGTTTTCTTGATTTCACTTTCAGATTTTTCATCATTAGTGTATAGGAATTCAAGAGATTTCTGTGCATTAATTTTGTATCCTGCAACTTTACCAAATTCATTGATTAGGTCTAGTAGTTTTCTGGTGGTATCTTTAGGATTCTCTATGTATAGTATCATGTCATCTGCAAAGAGTGACAGCTTTACTACTTCTTTTCCAATTTGGATTCCTTTTATTTCCTTTTCTTCTCTGATTGCTGTGGCTAAAACTTCCAAAACTATATTGAATAAGAGTGGTGAGAGTGGGCAACCTTGTCTTGTTCCTGATCTTAGTGGAAATGCTTTCAGTTTTTCACCTTTGAGGATGATGTTGGCTGTGGGTTTGTCATATATGGTCTTTATTATGTTGAGGAAAGTTCCCTCTATGCCTATGTTCTGCAGGGTTTTTATCATAAATGGGTGTTGAATTTTGTCAAAAGCTTTCTCTGCATCTATTGAGATGATCATATGGTTTTTCTCCTTCAATTTGTTAATATGGTTTATCACATTGATAGATTTGCATATATTGAAGAATCCTTGCATTCCTGGAATAAACCCCACTTGATCATGGTGTATGATCCTTTTAATGTGCTGTTGGATTCTGTTTGCTAGTATTTTGTTGAGGATTTTTGCATCTATGTTCATCAGTGATATTGGCCTGTAGTTTTCTTTCTTTGTGACATCCTTGTCTGGTTTTGGTATCAAGGTGATGGTGGCCTCGTAGAAGGAATTTAGGAGTGTTCCTCCCTCTGTCCTATTTTGGAAGAGTTTGAGAAGGATAGGTGTAAGCTCTTCCCTAAATGTTTGATAGAATTCGCCTGTGAAGCCATCTGGTCCTGGGCTTTTGTTTGTTGGAAGATTTTTAATCACAGTTTCAATTTCAGTGCCTGTGATTGGTCTGTTCATATTTTCTATTTCTTCCTGATTCAGTCTTGGCAGGCTGTGCATTTCTAAGAATTTGTCCATTTCTTCCATGTTGTCCATTTTATTGGCATAGAGTTGCTTGTACTAATCTCTCATGATCTGTTTTTATTTTTGCAGTGTCAGTTGTTACTTCTCCTTTTTCATTTCTAATTCTATTGATTTGAGTCTTCTCCCTTTTTTTCTTGATGAGTGTGGCTAATGGTTTATCTATTTTGTTTATCTTCTCAAAGAACCAGCTTTTAATTTTATTGATCTTTGCTATTGTTTCCTTCATTTCTTTTTCATTTATTTCTGATTTGATTTTTGATTTCTTTCCTTCTGCTAACTTTGGGGATTTTTTGTTCTTCTTTCTCTAATTGCTTGAGGTGCAAGGTTAAGTTGTTTATTCGAGATGTTTCCTCTTTCTTAAGGTGGCTTGTATTGCTATAAACTTCCCTCTCAGAACTGCTTTTGCTGCATCCCATAGGTTTTGGGTCGTCATGTCTCCATTGTCATTTGTGTCTAGGTATTTTCTGATTTCCTCTTTGGTTTCTTCAGTGATCACTTCGTTATTAAGTAGTGTATTGTTTAGCCTCCATGTGTTTGTATTTTTTACAGATCGTTTCCTGTAATTGATATCTAGTCTCATGGCATTGTCGTCGGAAAAGATACTTGATACAATTTCAATTTGCTTAAATTTACCAAGACTTGATTTGTGACCCAAGATATGATCTATCCTGGAGAATGTTCCATGAGCACTTGAGAAAAATGTGTATTTTGTTGTTATTGGATGGAGTGTCCTATAAATATCAATTAAGTCCATCTTGTTTAAAGTATAATTTAAAGCTTGTGTTTCCTTATTTATTTTCATTTTGGATGATCTGTTCATTGGTGAAAGTAGGGTGTTAAAAATCCCCTACTATGAATGTGTTACTGTCAATTTCCCCTTTTATGGCTGTTAGTATTTGCCTTATGTTTGAGGTGCTCCTATGTTGGGTGCATAAATATTTACAATTGTTATATCTTCTTTTTGGATCGATCTCTTGATCATTATGTAGTGTCCTTCTTTGTCTCTTCTAATAGTCTTTATTTTAAAGTCTATTTTGTCTGATATGAGAATTACTATTCCAGCTTTCTTTTGGTTTCCATTTGCATGGAATATCTTTTTCCATATCCTTACTTTCAGTCTGTTTGTGTCTCTAGTCCAAAGTGGGTGTCTTGTAGACAGCATGTATAAGGGTCTTGTTTTTGTATCCATTCAGCCAATCTGTGTCTTTTGGTGGGAGCATTTAGTCCATTTACATTTAAGGTAATTATCGATATGTATGTTCCTATTCCCATTCTCTAAATTGTTTTGGGTTCATTATTATAGGTCTTTTCCTTGTCTTTTGTTTCTTGCCTAGAGAAGTTCCTTTAGCATTTGTTGTAAAGCTGGTTTGGTGGTGCTGAACTCTATCAGCTTCTGCTTGTCTGTAAAGCATTTAATTTCTCCATCGAATCTGAATGAGATCCTTGCTGGGTAGAGTAATCTTGGATGTAGGTCCTGCTACTCCCTTCTGGCTTGCAGAGTTTCTGCTGAAAGGTCAGCTGTTAATCTTATGGGGATTCCCTTGTATGTTATTTGTTGTTTTTCCTTTGCTGCTTTCAGTATTTTTTCTTTGTGTTTAATTTTTTTTTTTTTTGATACGTGGGCTTTTCACTGTTGTGGCCTCTCCTGTTGTGGAGCATAGGCTCCCGACACGCAGGCTCAGCGGCCATGGCTCACGGGCCCAGCTGCTCCGCGGCATGTGGGATCTTCACAGACCGGGGCACAAACCCGTGTCCCCTGCATCGGCAGGTGGACTCTCAACCACTGCGCCACCAGGGAAGCCCCTGTGTTTAATTTTTGGTAGTTTTATTAATATGTGTCTTATCATGTTTCTCCTTTGATTTATCCTGTATCAGACTCTCTGCACTCCCTGGACTTGACTGACTATTTCCTTTCCCATATTAGGGAAGTATTCAACTATAATCTCTTCAAATATTTTCTCTGTCCCTTTCTTTTTTTCTTCTTCTTCCGGGACCCCTATAATTGGAATGTTTGTGCTTTTAATATTGTCCTGGAGGTCTCTGAGACTGTCCTCAATTCTTTTCATTCTTTTTTCTTTATTCTGCTCTGCAGTAGTTATTTCCACTATTTTATCTTCCAGGTCACTTATCCATTCTTCTGCCTCAGTTATTCTACCATTAATTACTTCTAGAGAATTTTTAATTTCATTTATTGTGTTGTTCATCATTGTTTCTTTGCTCTTTTGTTCTTCTAGGTCCTTGTTAAACGTTTCTTGTATTTCCTCCATTCTATTTCCAAGATTTTGGGTCATGTTTACTATCATTACTCTGAATTGTTTTGCAGGTAGACTGCCTATTTTCTCTTCATTTGTTTGGTCTGTTGGGTTTTTACGTTGTTCCTTCATCTGCTGCATATTTCTCTGTCTTCTCATTTGGCTTATCTCAGTATGTTTGGGGTCTCCTTTTCACAGGCTGCAGGTACATAGTTCCTGTTGTTTTTGGTGTTTGCCCCCAGTGGGTTGTGTAGGCTTCCTGGTGGAAGGGACTGGTGCCTGTGTTTTGGTGGATGAGGTTGGATCTTTTCTTTCTGTTGGGCAAGACTGAGTCTGGTAGTGTGTCTTGGGATGTCTGTGAAATTATTATGACTTTAGGCAGCCTGTATGCTAATGGGTGGGGTTGTGTTCCTGTCTTGCTAGTTGTTTGGCATGGGGTGTCTAGCACTGGAGCTTACTGGCTGTTGTGTGGAGCAGGATCTTAGAATTGAGATGGAGACCTGTGTGAGAGCTCTCGCCGATTGATGTTACATGGGCCTGGGAGGTCTCTGGTGTTCCAATGTCCTGAACTCAGCTCTCCCACCTCAGAGGATCAGACCTGACACCATGACCCTGTTAACCACATGGATCAGAAGAAAAGGGAGAAAAAAAAAAGAAGGAAAGAAAAATAATAAAATAAAGTTATTAAAATAAAAAGTTTAAAAAATATTATTAAAATAAAAAAATAAAAATGTAACCAAAGAAAAGGAAGAGAGCAACCCAACCAATAACCGAATCTACCAATGATAACAAGCATTAAAAACTAAACTAAAATAAACATAAAAATTAGAAACTGGTCAGTCTCATCCAGCAAACCCCAAGTCTACAGTTGCTCCCAAAGTCTACTGCCTCAATTTTGGGATGATTCATTGTCTATTCATGTATTCCACAGATGCAGGGTACATCAAGTTGATTGCAGAGATTTAATCCACAGCTCCTGAAGTTGCACAAATTAATTTCCCTTTCTTTTCTTTGTTCTCTCAGCTCCTGGGGTTCAGCTTTGGATATGGCCCTGCCTCTGCATGTAGGTCACTCTCTGGCATCTGTTCTTAGTCCAGAGAGGAGGGGGTCAAAGGAGCAGCTGATTAGGGGGCTCTGGCTCAGTCTAGCCTGAAGGAGGTAGGGGTACAGAATGTGGGGCAAGCCTGTGGCAGCAGAGGCCAGTGTGACGTTCCAAAAGCCTGAGGCATGCTGTATGTTCTCCAGGGTAAGTTGTCCCTGGATTACGGGACCATGGCAGTGGTGGGCTGCACAGGCTCATGGGAGGAGCATTGTGGATAGTGACTTGTGTTTGCATACAGGCTTCTTGATGGCTTCAGCAGCAACGTTAGTGTTTCATATCCATTTCTGGTGTCCACGCTGATAGCCGTGGCTCACGCCCGTCTCTGAAGCTCATTTAATTGGTGTTCTGAATTTCCTCTCCTCACGTGCCCTGACACAATGGTCTCTTGACTCCCTCCAGTTTAGCTGTGGCATACTAGCCCCCTTCAGGCTGTGTTCACACAGCCAACCCCAGTCCTCTCCCTGGGCTGTGACCTCTGAAGCCCGAGCCTCAGCTCCCAGCATCCACCCGCCCAGGTGTGTGAGCAGACAATCCCCTCAGGCTGGTGAGTGCTGGTCAGCACTGATCCTCTGTGCAGGAATCTCTCTGCTTTGCCCTCTGCACTGCTGTTGCTGCGCTCTCCTCCATGGCTCCAAAGCTTCCCCCCACCATCCACCCACAGTCTCTGCCAGTGACGAGGCTTCTTACTATGTGGAAACTTTTCCTCTTTCACAGCTCCCTCCCTGTAGTGCAGGTCCCGTCCCTATTCTTTTGTCTCTGTTTTTTCTTTTTTCTTTTGCTCTACCCAGGTACGTGGGGAGTTTCTTGCCTTTTGGGAGGTCTGAGATCTTCTGCCAGCGTTCAGTAGGTGTTCTGTAGGAGTTGTTCCACATGTAGATACAGTTTTGATGTATTTGTGGGGAGAAAGGTGATCTCCACGTCTTACTCTTCCACCATCTTGAAGGTCCTCCCACAATTTCTTTACTTATCAGTGTGACATTTAAAGGAGGGTCTGGAGTAATTATGACATTGTTCAGGGAAAATTTTATTTATTAATAGAATAAATGTTTGAAGAGAGTTGTGATTATTAATGAATTAACATATTACATATGCTCAAGTAGCTTACCAATTCCTAACTACATTAGTGAGCAAGTTTACTTATTTATTTATAAGCTATTTCCATCAAGAAATTCTATTTTTCACTGTTTTGTCTGACTCAGAGGGTTTGCAATACAAGTCTTTAATTCTGACTTTAATATCCCAAACCTACTGTACCTTTTCCCAAATTTATCTTAGACAACTGAGGCTTTGGATAGATTACAACGTGGGTTTCAGCCATATCCACCGTGAAATTCAATAGGTTCATAGAGTGCTTTATTTATTTATTTTCTCAAATTAAATGTCTTCAGATGGAGCTTGAGCTCTCTGATTTGCCCTTCACCTCATTATATTTATTATATTACCATATTACTTGGCTTTATTTTTTTACATTTGTTGTCTGCCTCCTGCAGACATTTGGATTTTGATGCCTTCTAGAGTAATCTTTAAATAAAAAGTCTTGCCGAAATCTGAGTTTATGTCAAATGAGCACCGATCTTAGATGTTGTGGTCCCTTGTATATGTTCTCCTACTATCATGTGTTTTCTTACTTTAAGAAAAATTTTACTACAAAAATCACCTAACAAATTAATAGAAACCCATTACAGGTTAGAAATTTAGTAATATTATAACTTATTTAGATTATTTTTGAATTTATTTTCTTTCTTTTCCACATTACAAGACAATCCCTTTATTGCTGACAAGAACATACACCAAATTGCACAAATATTTCAGAAATTTGTAAATGCACTGCTTATATTATTTCTTTAAAAAAAATCTTGTAAATTTTTTTCTTGTACTGAAATGGAAGCCAGCAATCTAGAGATTGAATTTTGTCTTATTTTCCTTTAATCAGAGGTAGTTTCAGTTCTTAGGAGGGAAAAATAATGAAACAAGCAATGAACTTAATAATGAAACTATATATTTATCTACTTATCTATTTTTAAAATAAGTTAATGGAGCTTATTGTTTAGCTCTTAAATGAAAAAAAATTCATTAAGGGAGAGATTTATATATGCAAAATATATTATTACTTATATATATTATAAATTTATATTATAGATAGTATTGTATCATGTATATTATTTACATATTTATTATTTACATTTACTGAGCATAAAGCAAAATCAAAATTTAGAAACCTTTCTAAAGAAAATTCAAGCTTAAAAATATTTCCCTAAGTTTTAGATGTTCTCAAGCAGAGTGAAAAACATGTTAGTTTATAGACAGTAACAAATATTTTAGTATTCTGTTCCTTTCACATCCATTTTTCATGCTTTAGTAAAGTGAAATTTTCTAATCAGAGTAGAGTGGCATGGTGAAGGTGTAGATAATATATTTGGATGAAGGTTTTTAATGAATGTGGTATTTATTAAGACACAATCCATTAAAAGAAGACTTGCCTGGTTGTCTCACATTATTTCATTGATTTTTACTTCATGCATGATTCAAGGTGAGAATTATTCTTTATGAGAAGTACTCTCATTTCTAATCTTTAATCTGATAATGCAGTGCTTTTTATTTGTATAGTTTGGAATATTTCTCATGTATAAACTACATCACCTAATAACTATAAGTTTGAAATGGAGGATCAGAATTAGCATAATCGTAGATATTTAAGGGGTTCAGTATATAAAAATTATTACTTTTTTCTGATAATTTACTCGTATTTCCAAAATTTGGTTTTCAGACAGAAAATAATAGGCTAGATTCTTTTTTAATCAAAGATTTGAAGATCTGAACATGTCAACATCAAGTATGTCATTGGTAATGACATTACAAGGGTTTAAAATGGAATGCAAGATTAAACTTCCACATGTAATTAGAGAATCATTTTACAGGCTTACCAAAGTTTATGTCCCTGTATTAGTAGAACTGTTTAAAATACACACGTATACGTACACAAGTTCTATGGTAGTAATAAGATGCTTACATATAAGAAGTAAAATAGAGAATTAAGACAATTTTCTGGGTAATGCAATACTAAATAACAACCTTAATTGTCCAGAGAATTGTCTCAATTTTCCACCTCACTTTGTGTGTGAGCCTACACCTCAAATAATAGCCTTAGAAGGGAAACCTGTCACCAAGTTTGCAATTTTTGTAAGGTCAAACTGTGAAAATCCCACCTTATCAGGTAAATCAGAGACACAAAGCAATTGCCCTTTAGAATTACCTGGTACCTAGTTCATTGTGTGCAAATGTAGACTGATTGTTAATGAAAATGACATATACTGTGCCATATTAGTATGAAAAGGAATAATTGCATACAACATAATGTTTTGTAGTCATCTAGTATTTTTCTTTCCCCTTTCTAGGCCATGAAATAATGACCTTACTAATCTCTTCATCCTTGGTTCCTTGAATAGTTTGAATACAAACCAACATTAAGAAATAATACTTTTAATGATGAATATATGAGAGAAAAAATTACATGTAGAAAAAACAGCTTTAAAGCATTGACATCACCAGATTCTGATACTAACTAAATTGTATTCCTGAGCCTCTGTTGGTAAACTGTATGAGAAGAATTAATAGCTTTCCTGTGAAGATTTCAGCAATGTAAATATATAGTCATATCCTTAAATAGACTGAATCGATTAGCAATCATATTGAAAGGAGGGCATACTGACCATTTCATATCTAAAAATGGTAACTTTAAACTGTATGTAAAATTAATAATAGTAGAAATGAAAACAATATTAAAATAATTAAGAAGCCAATGTGCATCATTTACATTATCATCAGTAAATAAGAAGACAGACTATACTTCTTGCTATTGTTGATTTTAATGACTTTTAGTTCACTAACCACATGTAATATTTTAATATATACATATTTAAATGTCATTTTGCAATAGTGAATCAAGAGAACAAATGACAATAAGCAGAAAGTTAATAAATCTATTTATCTCAAACCTACCTATTCAACAGTATTTCTAATAAGCTGGTAGCTTTTTTATTGTGAGACACACCAAGAAATCCTACCCTCTAAACTGCTTTTACAACTCTGCATTTTTCAATCTCAACATTCTTACATGGACAACAGAAACTACCAACAAGGATATAAACAGTTTCACAGCTCTAATTTTGAGTAAAACATAATATAGTTGTTTTCTAATCACAAAATAGTACATCTCCATTGTAGAAAATTCTTAACATTAAAGATAACAAAGGAAATAAATATCATCTACTATTAAAAAATAAATAAGCACTGTTAACAATAGAAATATAAATGCACAGAAACATACTAACACGTATATCTTAAATAAAACTAATATGAGGCATGAATGATTTGAAAATATATATAGTTTTATCACTTGAAAATGTATATAGTTTGCTTCCAATTAAGATGGAGTAAAAGAGACTGGTTTTACGCTCCCATCTTAAACAGCTAAAAAAACAGACAAATAAATGAAACGATGATGTTCAATTTGTTGGTTCAATTTGTTGGACAATGAAGCACAGTTGTCCCTGAGAGAAAAAAATCAGACAGGGCCCCGAGATTTACTGTACTTAATGCCTAGAAAAGATTCCAGATTGCAGTGCAAGGAACAGAAACCCAGTCAGAGCCCAGCAGTCTTCATGAGTTGAGGAAATAGATCTGGATGTTGGAGAAAACAAGGCTTCTAGAATTTGAAGGTCAGAGTACCAGAGAGGAGAGAGCTGCACAGAAGAGAGAACTCTGAGATCTGCTGAGGATCTCCCTTGAATTTTCAGTTGAGTACCAACCAGTTGATGCATGTGAGAAAACTATCCAAGCCTAAGGAAAGAATCACTTGAAATGATAAGAGGAAACAGTGTCTGCAGTGCCGTTGTATTCTAGAGCTGGAATTAGTGCCTGTTCTCTCCAGCCAAAGTGGAGGACCTCACAATTCATGGGGAATTGGTTTATAGTGCCTCAGAAGTGGACAAAAATCAGCCCTTTATCTTTTGATCCTAACAAAAATTTTAAAAAGCAAGACCCAAAAAGAACAAATAATTTTCAAGAAACTATTGCATCCCAAAACAAAGCTGAAGATTATGGAATACAAAAATATCCAGGACATGAGATAAAATTCAGAATGCTTGGCATCTAATAAAATCACCCAATGTGAAGAATATACATGAGGAGAAAGATCAATCATAACTAATCCAGAATTGATAGAGATGCAATTTGTAAACAAGAACATTAAATTATTATGACTCCACTCCCTGTGGTCAAAAGCCTAGAGGAAATGTTACAGTGGAAACAGAATATATAGAACATGATCAAATGGAATTTCAGAGATGAAAACTGTAATGCCTGAGATAAAAATTACAGTGGATGGTATTATCAGTAGATTCGATAGTGCAGAAGAAACTATTAGTGTAATGAAGACATAGTAATAGAAACTATTCAAAATGAAGCACAGAAAGAAAAAAGACTGCAGAAGATTAACAATTCATGAACTTTGGAGCAATTTCAAGAAGCCAAATAAATGTGTAGTTGTAGTCACTAAAGGAGAGGAGGCAAAGGGGAAACTAAAAATATTTGAAGAAATAATGGTTGAAGATATTCAATATTAGATGGAAACCATAACCCCGCAGATCCCAGAAGTTAAACAAACAAACAAACAAAACCCTAAGCACTAGAAGCGTGAAAAAAAAACTACAGAAAGATCGATCAACATGACATTGCTAAAAATGAGTTATAATGACAAAATCTTAAAAGAAGCCAGAGGAAAGACACATTATATATATAGAACCAAAGGATGACAGCACTTTTCTCATTGGAAACAACGCAAGTAAGAAGACAATAGAATAACATCTTTAAAGTACAGAAAGAAAAAAAAAATCTGTCAACATAGAATACTAAATCAGGTGAAAGTGTCTTTCAAAATTGAAGGGGAAATAAAGAATTTTTCAGACATACAATAGCTGGAATTCACCAGAAGTCCTGCAATATAAGAAATGTTAAAGGAAGTCCTTCAAGCAGAAGCACAGTAGTATAAAATGGAAATCTGAATCTACACAGAGGAATAAAGAAATGGTAACACCATTTGTAAATATGAGACTATTTTTATTATTACTTAATTCACTTTAGAAGATAATTGAATGTTGAATATAAGAATAATGGCAATGTATTGAAAAGTTTATAACATGGGTAGATGGGAGTAGCTCAAAATCCAGAAGGGGAGAAATTGAGGTATACTGTGGTAAAGTTCTTATACAATGTGTGAAGTAATTTAGTTTAATTTAAATTAGAGATTGATAAGTCAAACAATAAAATATAAATCCTAAAATGATATCAAAAGAACAAAAGCAAAAACAGAGTAATAGCTAATAAGTCAACAAAGGCACTATAACATTTATTTTTAAAAGTCACAATTCAAAAATAGGTGGAAGAACAACAATGAAAAGGAACAGGCAACTGATAGAAAATAGAAAATAAATAAAAGCAAAATAGATTTGAGTCAGTTATATTAAATAATCACATTAAGTGAAAATGGTCAAAGTACTCCAATTTCTTTAAATGCCAATGATTGAAAAACTTGTTTTAAATCCTCCTAACACATTTGGAGTTTTAAAAATTTGTTTTACTATTTGTGATATTTTCATTTATAATTTGCATTCTTTGTTATTAGAGCATTACAATTTCATGATAGAGTGCTATTGATTGAACTATTCATTTTTAACCTTTTTACATAAACATACAGTAGAATACTTGCTGATGTACTTTCTATGAATTTTAATACAGGTATAGACTTATATACCCACCATCATAAGCAGGATCCAGAATAGTTTCATCACCCAGAAAGCTCCCTCATGTTATCTACCGTTAATCTAAATCTTCCACCATGGTTAACCTCAGACAACTACTGATCTATTATCATTCCAAATAAAGATTATTTAGAAAACAAATAATAAATCAAGAAAGTATTTATATATTTGTAATACCACCTATTGCAACAGAATTCTGTTGTTGTTTTTTTTTTGTTTGTTTTCTATTGCTGTTGTTGTTGTTTTGGTTTGGAATAATCTGGTGTGGAGAATAAAACTGGTGATACATAAGAGATAAGAGATGGGAGAGAGAAAAAGGGGAGATATGCAGAAGGGAGGTGTGACAATTGCTGGAGTAGGTTAGATGGGTTTTTATTGAGTGGGCCAAAGGTTCGTTTGGTTTTTTTCCATAAGATGGCTCTAGTAGCACTTAATTGTCTTTAATGTCATTCAAAACAATTTTGTTAGATTGTGACAGCTGTCATATCCACGTACATTAAAGAAAAAAGAATTATCAAAACTGGTGAATCTTTGTGTAGCCATTTTAACATTAAAGATGGAAAAAAAAGCAACATCTTCAGCATATTATGCTTTATTATTTCAAGAAAGGTAAAAATGCAACTGAAACGCGAAAAAAAAAAAAGATTTGTGCAGTGTACGGAGAAGGTGCTGTGACTGATCGAGCATGTCAAAAGTGGTTTGTGAAGTTTCATGCTGAAGATTTCTCGCCAGAGGATGCACGGTCAGGTAGACCAGTTGAAGTTGACAGCGATCAAATCGAGAGATTAATTGAGAACAATCAATGTTACACTGCGTGGGAGAGAGGCGACATATTCAAAATATCCAAATCAAGTGCTGAAAATCATTGCACCAGCTTGGTTATGTTAATCGCTTTGATGTTTGCGTTCCACATAAGTTAAGCGAAAAAAAACCTTCTTGTCTGTATTTCTGCATGCTATTCTCTACTTAAACATAATGAAAACGTTCCATTTTTAAAACAAATTGTGATGGATGATGAAAAGTGGATACTGTACAATAATGTGGAATGGAAGAGATCGTGGGGCAAGTGAAATGAACCACCACCAACCACACCAAAGGCTGGTCTTCATACAAAGAAGGTGATGATGTGTATATGGTGGGATTAGAAGGGAGTCCTCTATTACGAGCTCCTTCCAGAAAACCAAATAATTAATTCGAATAAGTTCTGCTCCCAATTAGACCAACTGAAAGCAGCACTCAATGAAAACCGTCCAAAATTAGTCAACAGAAAATGCATAATCTTCCATCAGGATAACACACGACCGCATGTTTCTTTGATGACCAGGCAAAAACTGTTACAGCTTGGCTGGGAAGTTCTGATTCATCTGCCGTATTCACCAGACATTGCATCTTTGGATTTCCATTTATTTATGTCTTTACAAATTCTCTTAATGGAAAAAATTTCAATTCCCTGGAAGACTGTAAAAGGCACCTGGAACAGTTCTTTGCTTAAAATGATAAAAAAAGTTTGGGAAGATGGAATTATGAAGGTGCCTGCAAAATGGTAGAAGGTAGTGGAACAAAAGGGTGAATACGTTGTTTAATAAAGTTCTTGGTGAAAATGAAAAATGTGTCTTTTATTTTTACTTAAATACCGAAGGCACTTTTTGGCCAGCCCAATATCTAGGGAGCAAGCAGAGGGACAGACTTTAGTTATGTGCCTGGACAATTTATCCATAGTAGTAGAAAATAGTAGATATTTATGGACATAGTTTCAATGTCAATGTTCAATATCAATAAAAAATTATAATGAAATAACCTTGGTGGAGTCTATTTCTAAGTGGAGGAATGTAACACAACCTCCCACACCTAAATATCACTCCCATTTCTCAGCATCTGTTAAAAATAGGAAGTTTTATGTGCATATTATTAATATAAATATAATTTTATTTATCTATCTCTTTATATATTATACTTTCATCTATCAATTATACTTTAAGTCTAGATTTAACTGTTTTTTTTGTATTCAACACATCAAAATTTGTATAATGTATCTGTTTATAAGTTTATGTGTTTCAGAGTCATCTCTCTCCTAGGTTCTATTATCCAGGAAATGTCCAATCCTGACTGTATTATTGACCTATATTTAATAAACTTTTTCACAATAAATACCTAGTAGTTGTATAAATGAGTAGATTACTTAGTATTAGACAACTTCATTGCTGAGAGATTAATTTCAGTTAACTTCTTAGTGGGCTGTAGTATGTATTTAAGCAAATACTTTTCTGAAAGTGTAATTTAATAGTTTAGTGGCCGATTCCTTGTAAGTCTGTAAAGAAACTTGTCTTTATAAATCATGGACAGCTTGTCTGTGTGTACACATACAATCTATTTTTAGATCCGTAGTAATTTCACAGGTCTAACCTGTGTTATCTATCAGTATTCACATCTCTGTTTTCTAGCTCTCCTGTTTTTTTTAACAATCACCAGGTGAAATGCAGTAATAATTATAGTCCCTTGCACTATCAGAGTTGTTTTCTCTGCCTACTTATAGCACTTTACCTCTGGGAAACATAGTGTATCCATTGCCTGTACCCCTCCCCTTTTTATCCCTTCTGGGATCTATAGTTATTAAGTAGCAGTAGAAGGCTGGAAGAAATATACTACCATTTCAAAAAGCACCATCTGTAATCTGTGCAAGAGAGATTTTTGTTAGGTATAGGACATGGATCTCCCGCAAAGTACTATGGGCATACTTCAGTGGATAGGTGCAGGATCATCCTGTTCATCCAGGTGGGTGAGATTGCTTTGTTCACTGAGGTGAAGTTTGGATGGGCCACTGGTGATTTTTGTCAACTCAGTTACAGTGTCCTTTTGTTGATGTTGTTATTGATATTCTTGGTGTAGTTGTCTTAATCCCAGCTTAGTTAGATTTGTGTGGATATTGAGGGAGGATTTGAATGAATTCTGACTATAGTTTGGTAGTAGGAAACAAATAAAGAGCTTGGTCATACTGATTAAGCTAAAACTATTGGCAACACATGTCAACCTTTAAAAAGTGTCATTTCAAATTATAGTTCATTATGGAAAACAAAAGGAAATAAACTTTGTGATTTTTTTAAAATAGGGAAATGATGCCTAGGAGTTGATTTTAGTAATAGTGAGGAATGTATTAGAGGGATAGAAAACTGTGTCACAAAAAAAGTGTCTTGTTCTATGAGTCTATTTTATTAATTAAGGTTTATCTGCAAGCCATATATCTGCACCCCATGAATGATATGACACAGTTTAGCCTAATCTGTTTTATTTTTTTCATCTTGACTAGCACCCAAAATCTCTGGCCTCAGAATCCTGAGATGGCAATTTGACTTAAACCATTGCCTTATCTACAAAGGTGGTATAGGATGCCATTTCACTGACTCTCTTCCTTTACTGCTGGATTACAATTTTTGCTCTCACTAAACACTTTCTGAGTGCTTCATACCAGCATCACATTTGGCCTGACCTACACACCTCTTCATATTAATATTGTTCTCATAGAGTTGGGGAGGACAGCATAGAATATTTCAGACAAGATTTCCGTACCAACAAAACACAAGGACCTAGGTAAAAATATCCTAAGGGGTTCATAATATAAACCTGACATTCAATGATGAAACAACATAAAGGCAGTAACACTAGATAGTAAACTATTGTGAATTAATAATTAATTGGACTTTGTGAAAGATCTACTAGGTGCAAAAAGTAAAATATTTGAAAATAAATTCAAATCTCACACTGGTCAGAATGGCCATCACTAAAAGTCTACAAATAATAAGTGCTAAAGAGGGGTGGAGAAAAGGAAGTCCTTCTAAACTGTGGGTGGGAATGTAAATTGGTGTAGCCACTATGCAGAACAATTTGGAGGTTCCTCAAAAAAAAAAAAAAAATAGAGTTACCATATGATCCAGCAATCCCACTCTTGGCCATATACCCAGGCAAAACTATAATTAGAAAAGATACATGCACCCCTATGTTCATAGCAGCACTATTCCAAGACATGGAAACGACCTAAATGTCCATTGACAGATGAGTGGATAAAGAAGATGTGGTATGTATGTGTGTGTGTGTGTGTGTGTGTGTGTGTGTGTGTGTGTGTAATGAAATATTACTCAGCCATTAAAAAGAATGAAATAATGCCATTTGCAGCAACATGGATGGACCTAGAGATTATCACACTAAGCAAAGTTATTCAAAAAGAGAAAGACAAATACCATATGATATCACTTATATATGGAATCTAAAATATGACACAAATGAACATATCTATGAAAGAGAAACAGACTCACAGACATAGAGATCAGACTTGTGGTTGCCAAGGGGGATGGAGGTGGGGGAGGGAAGGTTTGGGAGTTTAGGATTATCAGATACAAACTTGTATATAGAGGATGGACAAACAACAAGGCCCTACTGTACAGCACAGGAAACTATATTAAATATCTGTGATAAACCATAATGTAAAAGTATATATGTGTATAAGTGAAAAAAAAAAAGAAAACAAAACAAATTCAAGGAATTTTACTCAGAAATCATTGAAAGAAAATAATACCTTTTAATTGTTTGAGGGGATAATGCATCATTCAAATAAAAATTCTGTAAATATAGTACTAAATAAAGAATTGTATTCACGTTGAGAGGTTAGGACGAGAGATGCAGATTGGAATTACACATATTCCACAGAGTTGATTTGCATTATTCAAGCTAGTTATGGTATATAAAGTTGTTGCATATTTTCAACTAAATCCCAGAAAGAAAATGAAGAAAAATCAGACAAGAGGAAAAGGTACATGTGAAAGGCACACTGAAAAGTTCTAGAAATGAGTAATGAGAGTGCCTGAAAAAAAGAAGAGGGGGAATGGGTATGAACTAGTATTTGAATATTGTTAAATAAAACATCAAAGTGGGTGAAAGATGTTAATTCACTATTAAACTTTGGTGAAATAAAAGCAGGGTAAATACAGTGTAAATCACGGACCTCAAGTGAAAGGCTTTCCAGTATTTATAGTTTTGTATAATATTTGCTGTATATATAAAATATCCATTTTTATAATTAGAAAGTTTCCTTCTATTTCCAGCTAGCAAAAAGTTTTTATCTGAATGGGTTTTGAATTTTATTGAATAATTTTCCCTGTCTCTTTGGACAATCACATGATTTTTCTCTTTTAATGTATTTTTGTGCTGAATAGCACTGATTGATTTTTAAATGTTAAACCACCCTCGTATTTCTGGAATAAACACAAGTGAGTTGTGATGTATTTCATTTTATAACTTTTTAGATTTGATTTCCTAATATTTTATATTGGAGTTCTTAATTTTTATTTGAGAAATTGGTTTCCAATTTTCCTTACTTATAATGTCTGTAAAATTTTGGTATTAATATCTTGCTGTTCATATTAAAAAGAATTCAAAGTGTTTCCACTTTGTCTCTCTTTTGAAAGAATTTGTGTGAGGTTGGTATAATTTTTTCCTCAAATACTTACAAGATTTCATATATAAAACTGATGCAAATAATTTTCTCTGTGAAAATTACTTATGGCAAACTTAATACTAATAGTAGACAAAGAATTTTTAAATATTCAAATTTTCCATTACATTTTGTACTTGTTTTGGTAAATCTAACTTTTCAAAAAATGTATTTTTTATGTAAAATGTCAAGTTTATTTTCACATCTTTGTTATAAGATGGCCTAATTATATTCTTAATTCCATACTTGCAATTTGTTTT
This sequence comes from Orcinus orca, assembly GCF_937001465.1. Taxonomy (NCBI): domain Eukaryota; kingdom Metazoa; phylum Chordata; class Mammalia; order Artiodactyla; family Delphinidae; genus Orcinus; species Orcinus orca. Next base: position 149,946,208 of record NC_064559.1, on the reverse strand, counting down.
TTCTAATTTTTTCCTGTCAAATAACCAAGTTAGCTGTATTGGTTTTAAAGCATGTTTTCTGTTTCCTTGATTTTTACTCTTATCTTTGTTATTTCATTACTTCTATTTTCTTTGAAATGGGCTTTACATTTCTTTTTCTGTCACATTGAGCTAGAAGCTTAGCTTCTAAGGTCCTTAGATCTCCAACATCTTTGTTTGCTTGTTTTTTAAAGGCATACACTTCAAGCTAAACATTTCCCTTAAAACACTGCTCTAGCTGCATCCCAGAAGTCTGATGTGTCATTACCTTATTATAATTCTCTCAAAGTACATGCAGGTAGAGAGTGGGGAAGGAATATTTTCTCAGAGAATATTTGAGGTGATATGACTGAACATAGAGTGAATAGAGGCTGGATAGCAACATCAACAGATACCGGTTAAAAGCATTTTATAAATAGAAGACAGAGGCTATAACGCTAAAGGACACTTACAATTGAAAGGATGATGGCGTTTTAAAGAGAAGAGAAAACAAAGAAATACTATTCTTTCCCATATTATCTCACCTAAGATTTTGTAGCGCAACGTCTTTACAGAAAGAGGCAATATACTAATTTTATTACAGTAGGTGCCAAGTCTATAACTTCCCATGTAGTTAATCATTTCCTTTTAATTGTATTCTGCTCTTTATTCTTTACTTTTAAGACTGTTTTCCATTTCATTTATGACATATATATTTGATATTTCACTTAATATTTGGACACAAACTGATTCATTGAGATTTTTAAAGCCCAGAAATAAGCCACATATTATTTTTATACAAAATGTGTTCATGAATTTTTATGTTATACTGAAGGGTTTTTTTTTTTTTTATATCAGTAGCAAAAGAATTACATTTATGGACAATTATGTTGTGCAATGTAAAAGCAAATCTTCCCCAGTGGTAATTATTTTTTTGTTTGTTTATTTTTTTTTAATTATTATTTTTTTTTTTGCTGTACGTGGGCCTCTCACTGCTGTGGCCTCTCCCATTGTGGAGCACAGGCTCCGGACGCGCAGGCTCAGCGGCCATGGCTCACGGGCCTAGCCACTCCATGGCATGTGGGATCTTCCCGGACCGCGGCATGAACCTGTGTCCCCTGCATCGGCAGGCAGACTCTTAACCAATGCGCCACCAGGGAAGCCCGGTAATTATTTTTATATTCCATTTCCATTACCCACTATCTCATGGACCTAGTCAAATGGAACTGGGTGAAATTTGTTTGTGTAGAAATGAATAAACTTAATCTGTATATTGTAACATTGTAAATCCTAATTACAATAATTTGAAAACAAGGGGAGGAATCCAAAAGGAAAAATTTCAGTACTTTTAGAATTTATGGCAAATACGTTGAATACACAGGTTGAAAATTCTTATTTGTATAGCATTATTCAAGATGTAGGAAATTCTAGATCAAGAAAAAATGCACAAATTATTACATAAGCAATGAGTAACTTAAATATCACAAAGAAGAGATCTGGATTTACAGAAGATATAGGACTTTGGTTTGAATTGCATTACACACACACACACACACACACACTGGTTACTTAATTCAATGAGGGCTTATTATTATCTTCCATAGACTAGTTACTCTACTGTAATAACAGAACTAAAATAAACATGGAACTGACCCTGAAGAAAGTCAAAACTGCTCTATCTTGACTGTTTACGTAACTTGAAATCTTACCTGGGTCAAAATATAATTTTAAACTAATGAGTAAATGAGAACAACTTTATTATTAAGAAAATTATTATAGAGGTAGTTATGATTTCTTGTAGCATATACTGTGATTTTGTGTGAATTACAAATTAGGTTATTACTATAAACATTTTCACCGTCATAAGAGTTGGCGATCTGAGTGCAAGCTAGATTTTAGTCCTATCTTCCTCCCTGCCCCCCCTCCAAATACACTTCATCACCACATCTGGGAGCCCTTCCAGATGTGGTAGTCCTGGAGCTAGTTTACATGGGTTCCATGGACCCAAATTCATACTCCTGAAATTATGTTAACATTCAATCTATGTGATACATAGATTTTTTTTTCTTATGGAAAAGAAGCGGAGCATTAATCAGGTATTCATGATAGTCTATTCTCACAAAATGGTAGAAACATTATAGGATTAAGCAATTCAATTTTAAAAAATGAAATTTATTATTTTACTAACTTAGCTGTACTTAAATTATTTTGTCCTGACAATAATGGCCTAGTTAAGGTAATAAATACATTAAAGCAATCATGTTGTATTTTCTGTTATAGGAAACTTTAAAAATTGTAGATTTTTACAAAGAAATTGTAAACACAGATGACAAAACTTGGAAGGAGGATTCTTCTTTTGGAACTTATAACTAGAAATTCTTTTTTTATTCTTTTAATTGAGGGTATGGTTGCTTTACAATGTTGTGTTTCTGCTGTACAATGAAGTGAATCAACTATATGTATACATATATCCCCTCCCTCTTGGACCTCCCTCGCACCCCACCCATCCCACTCATCTAGGTCACCACAGAGCCTAGAGCTGAGCTCACTGTGCTATACAGCAGGTTCCCACTAGCTATCTTCTTTTACACATGGTAGTTTTATACTTACCAAACTCAGTGGGATGAGAAGATTGAAAGGAAAATTGCTTATTCATAGAACTGAAAGACAAAACCTATGAGCCTGCTTGAGTTGGCTAGTTTCTATCTATTCAAAATCATTTTGAAAAACACAGATATTAACCATTTAAATGTTTCATTAAAAAAATAGCAGACTGTTGTTTCAACAAATTTCAGAACTTTTATTCACAAAATTGTGTTTGTGTATCTCTAGCCACTTTATATAATGTTCATTTAAATTCTCTACATGGAAATACAGCTAGTCTTTTAGATTGTTTTTCAGATAAATGACAATATCAGATGTCTGTCAGTAATTGTTTCACTTGATAGACATACGTAGTATTAAATGCAGTTTTAGAAAAAGCTTTTCCTTTGTAGGTATCGAATCCTTATCTTCAAATCTTTTCCTATAAGCTGTAAAAAAGGTGAAGTATTTCTGTCCACTCCTAAACATGACACAGTTAGGGAGTGAACACGAAGCTTTTCTACACCTTGAACCCACTTGGCTCTGCATGTTCAAAAAGGAGTTTAAGAAAAATACAGTGCAAGTGATTTTGAATGATTTTGACCTTAACTAGAGTCTTTCCTAAGATGTGCAGTCCTGTTTTTTCTTGTTCTTTTGACAGATGTAAGGGATACTGCGTTGTGGACTTCGTGATTCCCTATGATTGACTTAGGCAGGGTGTGAATAGTGCTGCAAAGCAGGGGAGCAACGTTGAGCTTTCAAAGTGACAGACTGGTTACAGAGTGATTGAAGAGGTGTATGTCCTCACATGTATGTGATGGGCTTGGGGAGAAAGAAGGAGGAGTGATGGGGAAGGAACACATCACTTGTATTCATACTAGTTCTTCTTTTCCATGTGCGTTATTGCCACAGTGTAGGAAGAAATATATAGTTTAGATAGTCTGGTTCAAACTTCTTTTCGTGCAAAGAATAAAATAAAACTTACATGAATAGATATGATATTTCAATTTTAAGACAGATGAATATATATACAAATAAGCATATAGAGATATGCTCAAGATCATTAATCATCAAGGAAATGCAAATTAAATTCAAAATTGACCTCCACTACACACTTTAGAATGGAGGAAACTGAATACTGGCTATACAGATTGTCTTAGTTTGAACTGCTATAACAAAGTAACATAGACCAGATGGCACATGAAAAATAGATATTTATTTCTCACAGTTCTGGAGGCTGAGATCAGGGTGTCAGCACGGTCGGGTTCTGATGAGAGCCCTCTTCTGAGCTGCAGACTGCTGACTTCTCCTTGTATCCTCATATGGTAAAAAGAGGGCAAGATTGCTCTCTGAGGTCCTTTTTATTAAGGAACTAATCCCATTCATGAGGGTGGAGACTTCCAAAGGCCCAACCTCCTAATACATCATGTTGGGGAGAGGGTTTCAACATATGAATTTTGGGTGGACATGAATGTGCAATCCGTAACACCAAGTACTAGTGAATACCTGGAAGAACTGGACCTCTCACACATTTCTGATGGGAATATAAATGGTAAATTGTTTATATAATGTACCACTTATTTAATGGTACAAACACCGTGTGGCAGTTTCTTAAAGAGTCAGAGGTAAACCTACCATATGACTCAGCCATTCTAATCAAGTATTTAACCCAAAAGAAAAGAAATCATGTATTCAAACAAAGACTTGTATATAATGTCCGTAGCAGCTTTCTTTGTGTTAGAATTTGGAGAAAAAGATCAACAGATACATTAATTAAAAAACTGTGGCATATCCAATCAATGAAATCTACTCAGTAATAAAACGAAATGAACCATTGATGCTCACAATAGCATGGATGAATCTCTATTAATTTTTATGACTGAAATAAGTTAGACTAAAAAGAGAAAACACTCTATCATGCCATTTATATAAAATTATATATATGTATGTATGTATATATATAAGTGCAAACTAATTTATAATGACAGAAAATAAGTTAATGGTTTCCTGTGAAGCTAGTGTGGGGAGGGAGGAGATGGGGATTACAAAAGACCATGAAAGAACATTTGGGAGTGATGGATAGGTTAATTATTCTAATTGTGCTGATGACTTTATTGGAATATACATATGTCAAAATATCAAATTGTATAATCTAAATATACAAAGCTTTTAGTATGTCAATTATACCTCTAAAATGTGGTAAAATTTGGTAAAATGTGGTGAAGCTATATTGTGTTTTCAGAAATGGTGGTAGCCCATATAAAATGGGCTAGCACAGCTTCTAAGATTCTTGGAGTCAGACTCCTACTTCCGAAACCCTAATATATATCTACTGTACACTGTAGCTTTCGATGGTGAAGTACCCAAGAATGTCCTGGCATACAATTCTTGGTCAGATTGAATTCCCATTGCAAAAATACCTATTAGAAAAGAAAATTGTGAGGTATAAATGGAAGAGGATTTATTCAGTCAAGAAGCACATATTTGTTGAGCATCATCATGTTGCAGACATAGGTGTTGAGGCTGGGAATACCAAATAGAGCAACATAAACAGGCTGCCATAAGAGGGGAGGATTTTAGGTGGAGCTGATAAATCTGGACTTTAATAGGCACCCTGTGTGATTCTGATCCAGGAATAAGCAGATGATGTGGAGAAAAATTAGCTGACAGCATTCAGAATCAACAACATTTACACAGGAGGTGTCTCAGACATCTTGACACTTCAAGGAATTCTCTCATAAAACTTGACATCATCATCACCAAATATTCATCTTACACATACAGGAAATATTTTGACTTGCAAATTACAGAAAATTTTTTGAACTCATACAGTATATATACCACAGTGATTTTTAAATTAGAAATAGTTTAACATCTTTACTGATTTACCTAAAAAAATAATTTTCACTTGATTTCATTTTCACAGCATATTTTTCTCACACATTGTCTTTGGAGCCTAATATATTGTTCTTACATGTCAGGTATATACCTCTTTAAAATTTTTGTTTCAAAAATCAATGTTTTCCTCCAGATAAGAAGTCTCTTTGGTGAAGTCTCTAGTCAAATATTTTGTTCTATCCTTACAATGTTTGTTCATTTACTTATAATTGAATTTTAAGTGTTCTTTACATATTCTGGATATAAATTCTTTATCAGATATGTAATATACAAATATTTCCTCCAAGTCTGTGGCTTTTTAAAATTCTATCAACAGTATTTTTAGAAGAGCAAAAAATATATAATTTTATGAAGTCCAACTTTTCAAAGATTCCTTTTAAATGTCATGCTTTGATATTGTATCTAAGACATCTTTGCTTAACAATAACAACAACAAAAATCCTACTGAAGTTTTATAGTTTTGGGTTTTACATTTAGGACTATGGGGCTTCCCTGGTAGTGCAATGGTTAAGAATCCGCCTGCCAAATCAGGGAACACAGGTTCGAGCCCTGGTCCGGGAAGATCCCACATGCCGCGGAGCAACTAAGCCCTTGCATCACAACTACTGAGCCTGTGAGCTGCAACTACTGAGACTGTGTGCCATAACTACTGAAGCCTGCGGGCCTAGAGCTTGTGCTCTGCAACAAGAGAAGCCACTGCAATGAGAAGGCCACGCACCACAACGAAGAGTAACCCCGCTCGCCACAACTAGAGAAAGCCTGTGTGCAGAAACAAAGATGCAATGCAGCCAAAAATAAATAAACAGATAAATAAATAAATATATATATATTTAAAAAAAGAATTATGACTTATTTTGAATTATTTTTTTCTTGATCATTTAAGGGAAAAAAATCAAAGTTTGTTCGTTTGTTTATTTAGCATATGAATATTCAGTAGGTTTAACACCAAAGGATGAAAAAAATTGTCCTTTCTTCACTAAATTACCTTTGCACCTTTTTCAAAAATCAGATGTCAACTTATGAGATGGTCTATTTCTAGACTGCCTATTGATATTTTGTTCCCTTGATCTATTTGTCAGTTTTGATGCTAGTTCCATGCTGTTGGTAATGACAGTTTTAAAATGTCTTTAAGTCAAGTTTTGTTTGCAACCAACTTTGTTCGTTTTGAAGTTGTTTTGGCTATTCTTTGTATTACCAGATTAATTTTAGAATCAACTTGTCAATTTCTAGAAAAGGGCTTGTGGAAATTTTGACTGGAGTGCATTGAAGCTAGAGACCTATTTGGGGAACACTGATGTTTTACCCATATTGAGTTTCTCAGGCAATTAAGCTGTATATCTCCATTTATTTAGGTCTTCTTTCATTCCTCTCAGCAGCATTTTATAATTTTCAGTTTACAAGTTTTGAGGTTTTTTTGATCAGATTTATCCCTAAATGTTTTATATTATTTTATGCTATTGCAACATACACTGATTTGTTAAATTTTAATTTCCAATTTTTAATTGTTGGGAGATAGAAATGCAATTTACTTTTGTATATTGATCTTGTATCCTCCAACCTTGATAAACTTACATAGTATAGTTCTCATAGCTTTATTTTTGTATACCCCACTGAATTTTCTATGTGGAAAAACATATCTGTGAAAAAGAACGATTTACATCTTCTTTTCAAACTTGGATGACTTTTACTTCCTTTTTCTTTATGTATGGCACTGGTTGAACCTTCCAGCACAATGTTAAAAATAATTGGTGAGACATTTTTGTCTTGTTCCTAATCTTAGAGTGAAAGCATTCATTGTCTCTCACAATTAAATATGAAATTAGCTGCATAGTTTTTCATAGATGCCCTTCATCAGGCTAAGGATATTCCGTTCTATTCCTGATTTGCTGAGTTTTTAACAGGAATAAATGTTGGATTTTGTCAAATGCTTTTTCTCTTTCCACTGAGATGATCCTATGGTCATTTTTTCTTTAGTTGGTGAGTATAGAGAATAAATTGGTTTACTTTTGAATGTTATATTACCTTTGTTTAAATCCCTCTTGGTCATCATGTATTATCCTTCTTATAGATAGTTGACTTTGATTTGCTAACATTTTGTTAAGAATATTTGTGTCTATCTATGTCCACGATAGATGTTGGCCTGAAATTTTCTTTTAAAATCCTTTTCTTGTTTGGCCTCATAGAATGTGTTTGGAAGAATTTCCTCCTATTTAATTTTCTGGAAAAGATTGTGTAGAATGGTATTATTTAATCTTCAAATATTTGGAAGAATTTTCCAGTGAAGTTATCTAGTTCTGGAGTTTGCTTTGTGGGAAAGTTTTACTTTACAAATTTAATTTCTTCAGTGCATAAAGAGCTATTCAGATTACCTTTTCTTTTTGAGTGAACTTTGGTAGGTGTGTCTTTTAGGGAATTTTCCCATTTCATCTGAGTTTTTGAGTATTGGCATAATGGTCACAGCTTCAAAGTCATCTTTCTAAAATCTTTGTAATACTGGATCTGAGATGGGCAAACCTTATTCCTGCTTTTCCAGTTGCTCTTCCCATTAGGCTCTGCCAATAGAGGGCACCAGAAAGATTACACAGCAGTGGGAAGAAGGCTTTGCTCTGATTACGTGCTTCCTAATTGCTTTCTGTTCCTGTTAGTAACACCCCCAACACTTCTTCACAGTGGTAGTTGATTCCAGCTTACATTCTCCCCACTAGTAGTAACCAAACTAGGCTTGAGTCTCTTAACCACATCAGTATCAAATGATTAAGGCATGTTCCTCCAAGGTCTGTCTGTCAGACCCACAGGACATCTCTTTGATCTCAGGCTCTTTCTCAAATGTCTGAATTTTAGCTCCAAGGGAACCCTCCTCTAAACCTGTGAGTTTTAAAAATTATTATCTCTTCCTTTTGTTCTCCCAGTCACAGGGATGGTTCTGCTTCCTGCAGTTGCTGCCTTGTGACACTTTGGTATTGTTCCCAGTTTGTCTTCTCAGTGTTCAATACCTAGTTAACAATTATTTCTATTAAACTATATTTGTTAAAACAACTGGAATGGCTTCTGCATTCTACTTACACCCTGACTATTCTAATAAGTATATGTTTTCACCTTATTCACATTCTCATATTACTTTTAATTTCTTTATAGTTGAATAGTTATAAAACAAAGACTAAGCAAAATAAAACATTTTGATTTAATTCAAATACATCTGATCTTTAAATTTGAGTGCAAGGAAAGAAATGGCTTGACATTTTTCAAACTTGTGCTTCTAATATGACACATAATGCAATCTGTAAAAAAGAATAAACAAGAAATGTGCGTAAAAATGGATAAGGCCCCTTGTTTTATTAGTCTGGGTAAAGTACAGGCTAGACAACAGACATATTTTATAATGTCCTAAACATTAAAAATCAGGATTGTATTAGATTAGACTCCCAAATTATTCATGAGATTTGATTTGAGTACTAAGACATGATGAGAAGAAAGAAGCACAACTGAGGTATAGTCTGATTATCTCAAATTTCCTGTTGATGCCCATGAATTTGCTTATATTTGTGGGATTACTGCAAAAGTTTTGGCATTTATTGCCTCTGTTAGCAATTTGGGATTTTAGGAAATATAAAAGTAGCTTTATGATAGTTTATTTCCTGCTCAATTAGTGTATAATACTTTGCATGACTGTCCAAGTGTGGGATTGTTTGGTATGCCAATTTATAGCTAAAAATATATATATATTTTTTATTCTAGACATCATAATCCCCTCTTGTTTTGCCTAAATCTTCTGAGTACACTTGGATAAGTCACGTTACGTCATGTCAGGTGTTACTGGATAATTTCATTTGCATGAAGGGGCTGTTTCAAAAGTTGCATTGAAACTTATATCCTCAAAAGTATGTGCAACTGTTTCTGTCTCAGCAAGAGATAAACTGGCTAAACACTGAAGATTAACTTTGGGGGATCACCACTGCTATTTGAAAGGAATCCTACATAGGTATAAAATTGGATTGGAGACAGCTTTAGCTTAGCCGCAAAACCTGAGCTAAAACTTAGGGCTGAATATTTTACTGTGCTTGATTCATCACCTCAGCAGAGAAGAAATCATAAATATTTACATTTTACATCTCATAATCCTTGATTTCATTACCTCCCATTTGTAGACTGGTAATGTTATTGTGGCTTTGAGAAAGGTACAAACTTTTTGAAAATCCTTTATAAAATCCTTCAGTAACACTGATACTGCTTCTGCTCTGCATTTAGAACTCCTATAACAAGGCAAACCTCAGTTGAGGAAAATCTTTGTGAGTGTGCTTATTTGCATATAATTTTACTTGTTTCATTTTCTTATGTTTACTATAGGTGCATGGAGGGGGAAAAACAAAACCTAAATTTATTTTTCCTGTCAATTGGAATGTCAAAAATATCCATTCACATAATTCCAGTCAAAGATCTGTTCAAAGATTGAAAAATGATTAAAAACCATAAGTTAGCCTAATGGTAGAAAAATGCACATGTTCTTGGCTTCAAGAATACATTCTTCATTTTATGTAGGATAAAGCATGTAGTAGATTCAGAAAGAAAATGAATAAATAGTATACTATATAGAAAGCCCATCATTCCTAGGGAAAAATATATTTGTAGCCCTCACAACAAAATTTGTCCTATCAATTTCTTCCTCTTGATGGTGAATGCTCTTCAAAATAGCCATCAGGGGCTTCCCTGGTGGCGCAGTGGTTGGGAGTCCGCCTGTCAATGCAGGGGACACGGGTTCGTGCCCCGGTCTGGGAGGATCCCGCATGCCACGGAGCGGCTGGGCCCATGAGCCATGGCTGCTGGGCCTGCGTGTCCGGAGCCTGTGCTCCACAGTGGGAGAGGCCACAGCGGTGAGAGGCCTGCGTACCACAAAAAAAAAAAAAAAAAAAAAAAAGCCATCAGACACTTTTAATCCCTATGCAAATAATTTTAGCAAAGTTAATTAAATTAGAGAGTGGCTAAATAAGAACTGAAACAGAATTATTAAGATTGTTAATGTATATCAAGATATGATTCCTATTTGCCAATCCTGTAAAATAACGCAGGAATAACCATGCTATTTACCACTATAAGAATGCATAAAACCCTCCAAGGTTGTCAACTCCAAATCTATCAATATTCAAGAGTAGTTGTTTCTATATATCACCATGATACTAAAACAATTTGTTAATTTCCTAATAATTAGAAATGTCAAGCCAATTTCTTCTTGTTTTTAATAGGACAAAAAAAATCTGTATGTTAGCTGACGTTTAATGTTTCCACTTATTCTAGGCCTGGTGTTGATGGCAGAAGGTTAAATTTTTCTTGTTTTGACCCCATTGTAAATTTTTCCATTTGACTATATAGTAGTTCATCTTAAATAGATTCTCATGCTATAGTTAATAAAAGCTTAAAAATTACTGACTGTTTAGTGCTTTCAAGTTTCATTGGTGAATATTTAGGATGAACAGAAGTAATTCATACTTTTAGGTAGTTATTGAAACATATTCTCATATACCTTACAAATCTTTCCCTAAGGAATCCTTAGCCAGAGTTGTGATACTGGTGTTTATTCTATTCCTGTCAAGAACTATTCCTTCTAACATCGTTTTAATTCTTTGCATGGCTGTATGTGTTCCACATGTATCTTTTACAGTTCAACAGGTGTCTTGGTAGTTCCTCAGGCTTCAGCCTTTAAACTCTATCTTCACTAAAGAATTAATGAACTATATATTTTTCCTTTGTTTAAATTTCAGACATTGCCCAAATCCATGCAAAATGTAAGATTCAAAAGTTGTAACACTCCTTGGATATACAAATGTCTACAACCCCCTTTGCACAGTATTTGTTGCTTGTGAATTTTCTCCAAAATAACCTTTCACAACAGTGAACTTTATATAATTCCCTTGAAATTATATTAAAAAGTAACACATTGAACTGAGTTCTGATGAAAGACTCTCACAATTATTAAAGGTCTTTTTCTCTAGTTCTGCACTCTATTCTCTTGGGGCCACTGGTGGAAAACTTGGGAACAGAAGATCTCTGTTTGCCTGGGTGTTTCATTGTATACTTCAGTATCACTAAATGTAACAACCATAAAAATATAATATTATAAGATGACAACTATTTGTAAGATTCACTTCTCTACATTATTTAGGCATATCAAAATCTGAAGCATTTTACTTTGATAATGTTTTGAAATCATATCTAGACTAGTAAAGACAAAAAAAAAAACATTCTTTTGTGTTGTTTTTGTAGACCATAGACAAAATACTTCTATATTCAATTTTTTGGTTTCATTTTTTTGATACCTTGATCTATTTTGCTTTTTTTGGTCAGAGATTCTGGGAGTTTGATTAGTACACCTATTTTTTTTTTTTTTTTGGTGGTGGTGGTATGCGGGCCTCTCACTGTTGTGGCCTCTCCTGTTGTGGAGCACAGGCTTCGGATGCACAGGCTCAGCGGCCATGGCTCATGGGCCTAGCCACTCCGCGACATGTGAGATCTTCCCGGACCGGGGCATGAACCCGTGTCCCCTGCATTGACAGGCGGACTCTCAACCACTGCATCACCAGGGAAGCCCAGTACACCTATTTTTTAATAGATGATTTTAATTTTAGGACAACCTTAATTTTGGATAGATTCCTGGAAGGGCTTAAACCTGAAGCCTGGACTATTCCTTCAGTATATAGAATCACATATGTAATTTTTTAGTGATTTTTTTCTGAAAAATGTTCTTTGCTACTCCGAATAGAACACTGGCAGTTTTGTTTATATCCATATTTTAACACAATATTTTGCTCAACTGAAATTAATTTGGTATAGCTAGGTATTTTAAAGATCTTAGAAATTTAACACATTCTTTTTTTCTCATTTTCTTTTTACTGAGTAAAGTTACATAATCAACCAATAGGAGTTCGATTTCTATAGATCCTAAAACTAGAAAACAATCTAAACTTTTATTTTTAAAAAAGATATTCTTCACTCTTGGTAGAATTGTGTATCTCCCAAAGCATACAAACCTGAATTAATTGCAATTAAATTCAGTTAAAATGCATTAAGTGACCATCAAATTATTTTCCTATAATTTCTTATTTAATTCTTGTTATTTCATAGAAATGTGGGTATTTTTACCCCCATTTACAAATTAAAAAAGTTCAGGGAGATTGCAGAGGGTTAGAGTGCTTTCATACATTATAATAAAATTCTTAATTGGAAAGCTATATCTACTAATATTAAAACCAATGAATGGTTCCATATAAGAGGCTTTTGGAATGGCTTACTGATTAATCAAAAATGTCACATCATAGGGCACCTCAATCCATAGTGACTGAGTCTGTCAGTCTGAGGATGCTTTACTTTGAGCTTTCATAAAAGGGATAATTTGCAATTCAAAATTCGTTTCACCTTTTCTAATTAGGTGAAATTACAGTTGCCATATTATAATTAAAGGTTATGTGACAGACAGGAGTATTTATTTGGATTATATCAGATTATTTTCCTGGTGTTCTGAAAATTGTAGCTTTCAATGAACATGGATTTTTAAACATTCTGACAAATATCTACTTTTATTTGAGTATACATATTCCTTTCTGAACTTGAAATGCAGCTATAATTGTTTATATTATGGGACTCATATTCAAATGCATTTCTCTCTTTACCAAACTGCCTAAAGGTATTGATGTCAGAATATTTCCTTTCTAATGAGCACATGATGTCATAGAGTTGCTATGAAAAATATCACTGTGCCTCAAACTGAATTATAGTAATACCACTTAATAATGCTATTTAAAATGCCTCAAATTATATATCATAGGAATATTGAAATATGGAGGTGTTATGCAGGAATTGCATTGCCAAAAAATAGCTTAGAGCTTTTGCCCATTGAAAATTTTAAAATGTATGAAAAAAATCTCTGCAAAAAATATAAGAGCTTAGACCTTGATGTCTCTCTCTCCCCTCATAAACTTGAATAACCTAGGGGCAGTTTAGAGTAATGCACAAAAAGTGAAGTCAGATTGCCTGGGAATCAATATGGAGAGCTTTTTTTTTTTGCCCCCTACCAATAAAATGGGGCAAATGCCTTGGACTGTTTTAAGAATTAACAGTTAAATTGCCTAGAATATCGTATAGCAAATAGTTTGCTCTCCAGAGATGTTAACTCTCTTTTGGACAGAGACTGTGTAATAGAAGTTTTGATAACTCTTTTGAAGTTAAGACAGTTGATCTTTTAATTTACTAAAATTCCTTATCTATAAAGTTTCTTTAAAAAGTATGCTTTTTGTACCATGTGATTTGTGAGTAACTAAATTGATCTCAGCATTATATAATTCTTGTCCCTGTAACTCTTCTTGGAGTTTTAATCAATATTTTGCCTTTAGTTAATAAAACAGATTTAGCTCAGGATTGGTCTTCAGTGACCTCAAAAAATTTTAAATCTGTGGTATGTTGATTATAATCCTTATAGATTTTTCATTTGAAAAATTATCTACTTCAAAATTTTAATATGTTTAATTATTAAAAGAAACAAGAACATATATCCAACTTCTATCAAATTATATGGAAATATAATTGATAGCAAAAATGCATTCTGAAACTCAATAGCAATGAGGAGAACAAATATAAATTCAAGATTTATCAGGATTTAAATGGGCATTTTTTTCTTCCATTAAGTCAATGGAGATTTATTGAGTATACGTATATAAGATACTCTACATTTAGAACATTAACTTTAGGACTAAACTAAAATACCAGAAATGATTGCAAATGATATTGCAGTTTTCCTTTGGCATTTTGCGTTTGAGGTCTCATCGTAGGATTTTTAATGTTTTATCCTACTGTAAATATCAAACAAGTAACTACTTAGGTTTTATTCTTGGGATTGTTTATAGACTATTTCTTTTCCATACTAAGATATTATAGGAACCATTTTTATTCAATCAAAATATTTCATTTCAATATGATCCCCCCCAAAAAGCTTTTTATAAAAATGAACAGCTACTTTCTCTAATAATTTTGCCACCATGGCAACTGAAGCTTTCAATAATGATACCATGCAAACAATAAGATTGAATTGTTATGTTAATAGAATTTTTGAAGTGATTAGTTTATGAAGATGCTTTGTCTTTTCTAGTTCAGGGATTTGTGTAACATTGCTAAACAAATTATTCTGAAAATATTAACTTGTTTACTTTAATCAGTTATTGTCATCTGACTCTATTATCACTGTCTTACAATCTTCCATCATATACACATTACAGAATTGCCTAGCTTGATTCTTATCAATTCACTGATTATCTCATGTTTTGAAATTCATTTGATGTCTTTTTCTGGCATCTTTTTGATTTTGTGGATGCGTTTCAACACAAGGGACGACAACAGACTATAGTTAATACAAAGTATCTTATTTAGGTCAGACAAGCTGACACATCACAGAGTATGATTTATTTCTTGCTATTTTGCAAGGGCTTTGTATCATGTATGGATTCTTAGGACATTTGTGTCATTTTGATTTTCAGAAAATGTGTTTAAAGTTGGGTCTGTGTCTATATGTAGAGGATGCCATCAGCAAATTCTTTGGTCTGAGTTGCTGAGTGATGTTAAGGCTGGGGAAACAGACCTTGCTGGGAATCTGTCACTTACAGATCTATACTGTGTCACTTTTTCAATCACTGTGGATGGGCAAGTATAAATGAGTGTCAGAAAATAGATTGCTTAGACCATGTTTTTCTTAGGATATTGAAGTTGCCTGGAGAACGTTTTAGTTTGTTACTGTAACAGAGCTATTAATCCAGACACAGCAAATAAAAGGTTATAGTATCCAAAGCATGGGGAGGAACTACCAAGTGAAGCCATAGATACAGCTGTGCACTGGCTCTTCCTCATTTTAAAACAGTCTGCACACAAAATGTGGAGATTATAGCAACTAACTGGAAGAATGAAGGCTAACCAAACACCCTTGCCTAAAATTTTTAGGTAACTTTCAGCAAAGCCTTTTGTTTTCATGATCTGAGTAATTTGCCCAGTTTTACAATATGATGAATAAATAGAGATATGTATCTCTCTCTCTTTCTCTCTCTCTCTCTCTCTCTCTCTCTCTCTATATATATATATACATACATAGAGAGAGTGACAAATTAATCTTTGACATATAAAAAGTCTATTGTTTTTAATAAAACAGATATAGATACTGCTTTCAGAAAAAGTATTTATCTACAAATCAGTATCAATTGCTTATGATGCTTGAGTCAAAAAGGACTAATGCTTTAAAAACTCAGTTGACTTGACATAATATAAACCTGTTTATTTTACTAAATGTGTAAATTTGGTTCATTAATCCCACACCTAATATATGCAAAAAACATGATTTATATTTTATTGGTTATGTTAGAAATTGTCCATAATTTTAACCCAACTCATATTAAAAGTAGTAAGTCAATCTCTACACATATTCAAGCTCTTCAAAAATGTATTTCTGATTTAAAAGCAGCTCATGCAGCTCAATATCAAAAAAACAAACAACCCAATCCAAAAATGGGCAGAAGATCTAAATAGTTATTTCTCCAAAGAAGATATACAGATTGCCAACAAACACATGAAAGAATGCTCAGCATCATTAATCATTAGAGAAATGCAAATCAAAACTACAAGGAGATATCATCTCACACCAGTCAGAATGGCCATCATCAAAAAATCTAGAAACAATAAATGCTGGAGAGAGTGTGGAGAAAAGGGAACCCTCTTGCACTGTTGGTGGGAAGGTAAATTGATACAGCCACTATGGAGAACAGTATGGAGGTTCCTTAAAAAACTACAAATAGAACTACCATATGACCCAGCAATCCCACTACTGGGCATATACCCTGAGAAAACCATAATTCAAAAAGAATCATGTACCACAATGTTCACTGCAGCTCTATTTACAATAGCCAGGACACGGAAGCAACCTAAGTGTCCATCAACAGATGAATGGATAAAGAAGTTGTGGCATATATGTACAATGGAATATTACTCAGCCATAAAAATAAACAAAATTGAGTTATTTGTAATGAGGTGGATGGACATAGAGTCTGTCATGCAGAATGAAGTAAGTCAGAAAGAGAAAAACAAATACCGTATGCTAACACATATATATGGAATCTAAAAAAAATTTTTTAAAAATGGTCGTGAAGAACCTAGGGGCAAGACAGGAATAGAGACACAGACCTACTAGAGAATGGACTTGAGGATATGGGGAGGGGGAAGGGTAAGCTGTGACAAAGTGAGAGAGTGGCATGGACATATATACACTACCAAACGTAAAATAGAGAGCTAGTGGGAAGCAGCCGCATAGATCAGCTCGGTGCTTTGTGACCACCTAGAGGGGTGGGATAGGGAGGATGGGAGGGAGGGAGATGCAGGAGGGAAGAGATATGGGAACATATGTATATGTATAACTGATTTACTTTGTTATAAAGCAGAAACTAACACACCATTCTAAAGCAATTATACTACAGTAAAGATGTTAAAAAAATGTATTTCTGAATCTCAAATTGAATTTTATTTACAATTTTGAATTATATTTTTGTCAGGTTTGTTTCTTCATGGTTTTTGAACTTTCTTCTTACATCTTAAATTTATCTGCTTCCTAAGTCAATCACTTACCTATACCCAACCATATGCAGAAATATTTCAAATATCATGGACCTTGTTGTAAATTTAGTGGTATATTCTCTTATGTTGAAATAGGGAATATACTAGTTGAGCTTGCTTATTTCACTAAATTGAACAGACAAGAATGCCTCATACTGTAAGAAGAAAAAATAAAGGTGACTAAAGCTTAGTATCAAAATAATTTCATAAAACCAGAGAAATAAAAAAAAATAAAGTTGTTCATAAAGAAGAAATGTAGTTGAACACTTAAGATCAGGAATAACTGACTTTCTTATGTGGTTGCCAAAAAATCATAAATATTTAACTGAAAATTTATTTTGGGCAAGGGAATATTTGCTGGAGATTGTGAGCTGAGAAAGTCACCAACATTGGCCTCAAACAACTTATCGTTTAAGTGGATAGGGTCAATTAAAGTTGAAAACTGGTTATGAATAAATAATGTTTTGTTAGAGTTTATAAAGGAGTAAATGAAAAAGAATGCTGACCAATAAAATTATATCCACATATGTATGCCATTTAAATTTTAAAAAATTAGGGAATTTCAAGGAGAAGAAAAGACCATTAGAGCTATAAAATGTAAAGAAAGTAATGAAGTGTTTTCCAAGGATTCATATATTCAGATTTTTCTCCTCTTTACCTTCCTCCGTTTTTCCTCATCCTCTAAACTCACTCTACCTGGATATCTGACAACTAAGGTCATTTTCCTGCTCTCCCTGTTTCAGGTCAGGCAGTTATTCCCTTACTTCCTTAAAGGCATCCTAATTCTCTAATCTTCATTATATCACCATTTCACACTGTTACTACCATGACCTTTCTAAACAGAAATCCAATCAGTTTTTCTCTTGTTTTAAGACCTTCAATGGACTATTATCTTCTAAAATACAAACTACTTAATGGCATGCACTCAAGAACTGGACCTGGTTTATCTTCTTTGTCTAAATTCTTGATTTTTACCTGAGGTTCTAGCAACGCTAAACTAATTATAGTTTTCTACATATAACTTGCAGTTTATTTCATCAGTGACCTTGTATATGGTCCATTCACCCAAAACATTGCTTCCATTACTTCACCTAGCTGTGCCCTGCTTATAATTAAGGGCATATATTAGAACTCTCCTACTCCATAAACATGTCCATGATATCACCCTAAACTCCTGCACTTTGTTATGCTTTATAAGCATCATCTTTTTATACTTTATCAAAGCATAATTGATGTACAATAAACAGTACATATTTAATGTGTAAAATTTGGTGAGTCAACATATGTATACACTCATGAAACCATCACAATAAAGATAATAAATATATTCATAACTTCCTAAAGTTTTCTCATAATCTAGTATAATCTATCCTTCTCTCTGTCTCTCCCACCTCATCCTCAGACAACAACTAGTCTGCTTTTTGTCACATTAAATTAATCTGTAATTTTAAACATTTTGTATAAATAGAATCATAGAATATAATGGAATCATAGAATATGGGTCCTTTTTTTTGTTGTTGTTCTGGCTTTCTTCAGTCACCACAATTATTTTAAGTTTCATCCATGTTGCTTCATGCAGCAAAGATAGGTCCTTTCAACTGCTGAGTGGAATTCATATTGTATGGATATACCACAAGTTGTTTATCCAGTCACCCATTAATGGAAGTTGGTTTGCAAATAAAACTGTAACCAATATTTGCATATAAGCTTTTGTGAGGACATACTGTTTCATTTCCCTTGAAAGACTGTGGAATGGCTGGGTCATTATTTGGGTATATGTGTTACTTTTTAAGAAAATGCCAATCTGTTTTCCAAAATAGTTGTTCCATTTAATATTCTCACCAGAATGTATGAGATTTCCTATCTCTACATTCTTGCAAACACTTGGATGAGCAGCTTTATTAATTTTAGCCATTTTAATAGGTAAGTAGTGGTATCTGATTGTAGTTTGATTTGCATTTTCCTACAAAGGATGTTGAGCATTGTGCTCATTTGCTATTCATATATCTTCTTTAGTAAAGTGTGAGAATGGTCCATTGTGGAGAGAAGTTTTTTGTCTTTTATTATTGTATTGTAAGAATTCCTTATATTCTAGATATAGGTCCTCCGTAAGATTTTTTTACAAACGTTTTCTCTAAGTTGGTGGTTTGCCTTTTCATTTTCTTAATAGCATCATTTGAAAACATTTTAAATTTTGATGAAGTCCAATATATTCCTTTTTTTTGTTTGATAGTGTGTGTTTTTTATCCTAACTACTACTTTTTGAATTCTCTATTCAATTCTGTATGAATTGTGAAGTCTTTCTATTGTGGTTAGTGAGAACACAAACTATTCCCAACCTCTGCGTGAATTCTAATGATCATTCGACTTTTCTGTCTTGTGGTTCTTTCCCCAGCTTTAGGTGGTTTCCTTGTACATTTTTGCTGACAAGTACTCAGCTGAAGATTTGAGGCATCACTGTATAAATTCTGTCTCCTCAACTTAGGGAGATCACTGTGTCCTGTTTGGACTCTCCCTTCACACTCTGTGGCCTAACACTCTCTCCAGCAGTAAGCTGGTCCAATTGTAGTGCTTATCCTGTCTACGTCCCTTCCCTTAGAGTCACTCTGTTGAGCTACCTATTGTCCAATGATTGAAAACCATTTCATATATTTTGTCCATTTTTTAAAATTCTTTGAGGCAAGAGAATAAACCTAGTTCATTTCTCTATCATGTCCAGGAGCAGAAGTCTATAGTTGTCTTTTTATGGGTTTACGTCCCTCAATGAAACTTGAACTCCCTTCAGGCATAGGATCTAATCCATATAAGTATTCAACAAATCTGTGTGAATGCATTTGCTCTGGATCCATGTTATTTATTTGGAAATGAGGGGACCTGCTTTTATTTTATTCTTCTATTTTAATCCCAATATATTCTATTGGAGAGCTCCAAAATGAGTAAAGAAACAAGGAATGGAAACTAGAATATAAGTCCTTTCCTCACTGTTGGGCATTTCTTTGCTTTCTTTATTTATTGTTCTTTTTAACTTGCTCAGCTCAGCTTTGGAAATAGAGCAAGACAGATCTGTATCTATATTCAAGGAGCTTGTGTGACTGAATATACAAATGGACAAGAGCCATACCATATATTAAAATAGAACTCTGACTCACAACCCACAGCACCAGCCCAGGAAACCAAATCATAACCTCTCTAGCCTTTGGCCCAAAACAGTCAGGATTCACTCGATCAATAAGTGATAGCTTCCCTAATATTTGGCTCTGCTGCCAGTTTAGGACCAACCAGAGGAAGCTAAATTTACTTCTCTAATAAATCAGTTATGATGTCCCATTTCTAGTTAGCCTGCCTCCAACTTCCCCATGCTAACACCTCCAATCAGGATATATCTGAAGCCTTTTTTTTTTTTTTTTTTTTAGTTTTTACTCTAAAGATTTTTCATTCCTCTGCCTGCCTTTGAGTCTCTGCCAAATGCAAGTGATGTTGGCTGACTTCCTTGCTTTAGCAAGCATTGAATAAATAGCTTGTGCTTGTTCTCATTTGGGTGGTCTTCGTTTATTTCCACAATCTTATAGTTCAGTGGGAAATGTAGTCCTAAACAGATTAGTGTGTGTGTGATAAATCATGAGAAAGAGGAACTGTGCCTGTAGAAGGGAACATAACTTAGGGCTTTGGTGATGAGACAAGTCATTGAACTGAAAAGTGTAAATGTTAGATCAATTTAAAATGTTATATTTCATCCGTTAATATCTTTAGATAAGAAAATCCCCCCCCATTTAATTTCCATGTACATTTATTTCTATTATTTATTTATTTGGGCAAGAAATTTTGGCATCTTTATGTACTATAAAAATTATGACATTGTTTCTAACTCATAGAACTTGCTATACAGAGTATGAAGAAAAACAACATATACGTCATACATTATTTGCTATTGCTTTATTTTACTCCATTCCAAGCTTACACCATGGAAAGAAAAAACAAAAGAAAATAATATCTATTACAAAGCAATCTAGTGCCAGACAGAGTTGTAGTGATTTTCATATTATACGAAATCTCATTTAATTCTTAGAATTCTTAATTCTATTCTATATTGTTAGCCTCATTTTACAAGTGAGGAAACTGAGACACAAAGAACTAAAATAACTTGGCCAAGGTCACACAGCTAGCAAAGTTTTGAACCAATATGAACACAGGTCTCTCTAACTATAGATAGAGGTTTCTTATTCTCCTCTGTGCTATTGACAATTTGGGCTGGATAATTCTTTGTTGTGCTGTCCTGTGCACTGCAGGATGTTTAGCAATATTCCTGGCCTCTACCCTTTAGATGCCAGTTGTACTCTCCAATCATGACAATCAAAATGCCTCCAGATATTGCCAAATAACCCCTGGGGGGCAAACGTTGTCCCCAGTGAGACCCATGGCTGTAGGTTATCTACCTATTAGCTTTCCATCAGCTATCCTAATCTTTCATGATTGATCATTCCATAATATTCAGTCAACTCCTTGAAGTGCATGAGTGCATACATACATACACACACCTCACTCACTGTCCTCCCTCTCTCCCTCCACATGCCTATACATTCCCTAATGAAGTTAGAATTGTTTTCTTTTCAGCAGAGAATTCTCTTTTAGTTTTGTAATTGTTGTCTTGGGAGTCAACATATTTATCAATAAGACCTTAAAGGAAATTCTGACAAATAAGCTGATTGTCTCAGTCTTTAACTGCTTGGAAAGGAAACCACATTTATGATCAACTTCCTACTGATCATTTCTTTGTTTTGAGAATCCTTTAAATTAGTCTAGCCACCTTGCTCTCTGTCACTCTCTCACAGTATTCTCTCCCAGCCTGTCTCACTTTTGTTTTTACTTCACATTCCTTCTACTTCTCTTTCTTCCCTTCTCTCTCTTCTCTTCTCCCTTCCTCCCAGTCCCCTTTCTTCACATACCTCTATCTCCTCTATTTTCCTTTTCTTTCTATCTCTCTCTAAGTCTTGCATGGCCCAAAATACATAGACCCCAGAATCCCCTTTCTCTCTCTCTGTCTCATTCTCTCTTCTGCCTTTGTATCTCCCTGCCAGTGCAGCTGTCCAATACAGCATTTGATGCTACTCTGTTATCTTTGGCACCAGCTCACAGGCTCCACTGGGCTGAAATTGGAACTCTTCCATCCCCATCTCCTTTCTTTTGTCTTGCAATATGGTTATCCTGGAGGCCACTCAGCTGCCTCGCAATATTAGAGTAGGTGACAAGAACAAGGAATAGACTCTCTGAAGCCAGAGCTAAGTGGCTGAACATCTTACAATAGTGAACACCTTTGTTATTGCTAATACTTTATTCCAAACACATGCAGGGGGTATTTTGAAATGAATTTCAGCATCTCTCACTTTTCCCTCAGCAAGCTGTGGTATCTGGCAGTGTTTTTCAAGAAAGTACTTATCTTTGAAAATCAGACTTGAGCTGAAATTATCCTGATTTCATTGTAAAACCGCAGACTTGAAGCAACATATTTTCTAAATTCCATGGGGTATGCCAAATATTTTTAAACTGCACAGTAAAATTGAGCTGAATAAAGGGATACAAAAAGCCTGAAATAAAACATTTCTTGTGACTAATTCGACACTGCTTTAAGCCTGACTCCTCCTTTTAAAAACCTCACTTCCTATTTAGAGCTGAATAAAGAGTATATATTAACTCTGAATCTTAGACAAACTCTTTGATAGGAAAGAACTGACTCTTGATCTTAGGGTCAATGATGTAACATCAAAGAGTATGGATTTATTGTGGCCTGTGACATCTTAACACTGTCTCAGAATTGGTTTAGATGATTTGGAGGAATAGAAATGTTAAAATTGTATACTGCTTCAGTTCCACATTACAGTAAGGTGTCCCTGTGGAGAAAAATCTAATTTTAAGCATACCATGATTTTCCTGCATAAACATGAAAAGTTAAGAATGCAAAGCTTGTCTTTAGAACACTTCTTGTACAAAAGATCTTTATCTGGTTCATTCTTGTTTGGTGTTATTCTGTGCGGAAAACCATGTGCTACACTTAGTCCCATTTGCTTATCCCACTATGCAGCCACCTGCAGACTGATTATTTCCTTTTAAAGCAGGAGTAAAATCTTCACTTCCCTCCCTCCTCTAGGCAGCCTCAGCAAAAAGGCAGTTCACACAATGATGTTTTGTGAGAATAGATCCCATTAGCAACAACAGCAACTTAGATTTATATAGTGCCTTATCACACATACAGCAAAGCAACTCCAGGCATTTTCTAAAATGGAAAGCATTTCCTTTCAGGTTTCCAAAAACCCTTATTAAACAACAGCAATGACAACAACAAAGACTAACTGAACATGTGAACCAATAAGGGGAAAAAAATGTGTTCTCATTCTAGAGCAAGGTGAGGCTGACTTCAAATCAAATTGCCCATTTCATTGTTTTGTAAGCAGATAACACTGGCATTCAGAGGCCTGATGAGAAAGACAGCTTTATTTGAAAGATATTTTGTCCAAATGTAAAATACTGTTTACTTTAATCCAAGTGCTTTGTTCAGCAGAGCACTTCTTCAGCAAGATTTTGAAGAACTTTGATTTATTACTATGATGTGTTGCATTACTTTTTTCTAGGTCAAGTTTAAGATAGAATGCTGATTTTTATTTTCCTGTGTGACTAACAATTTAACCAGTTGGTGATTAATTTTTATGGACTCAATTTTAAAAGTTGTCTTTTATAAGGGTACCTAGCTGCTATGGCTGTGGGTAGCAAAATCAACCCATGAATGTTGAAACCATTTAGTTGCAGAGTAAATAATCTGTGTTAGCATATGCATCAATTGATAATTAGTAAAAAAAAGAATGCTTCTATAATAGATATATCACAGTATTATTATCTTTATTATCTTTGTAATGTTTTTGTTTCCAGTTTTGATAAATATGGCATTATATATTAGATTATATCCAACATCCAAAGTTAATTTTATTTATTTATTTGACTGTGCCATGCAGCCTGTGGGATCTTGGTTCCCTGACCAGGGACCTAACTTG
Source organism: Orcinus orca (assembly GCF_937001465.1). NCBI lineage: Eukaryota > Metazoa > Chordata > Mammalia > Artiodactyla > Delphinidae > Orcinus > Orcinus orca. Next base: position 149,922,062 of record NC_064559.1, on the reverse strand, counting down.
TGTCTCCTGCAATGGAAGCACAGAGTCCTAACCACTGGACCTCCAGGGAATTCCCCAAAAAGCAAGATAAATAGTTGTAGAAAAGAAAAAAAAATGGTAAATGAGAAAACAGAAAGTAGTTGCCATACAGCTGACAATTGTGACCAAACATTTTGCCAAGAATTAAGAAAAATTGAATAAAGTAAATACCTTTATTAATAGAAGCACAAAGCAGAGATAAAAGAGCTCCTAATGATACAGTAAGGCAGAAGATGAAAATAAAGCAAGCGCAAGAAAGCATAGGAAATAGGGGAAAAAAATCACCCCCTCTTCTGAATTGATATTAGCCCAAAATAGAATAAACAGAGCTAAAAAATGTAGTGAAGCAATATGGAAGAAGCAAGCAAAATGGGATTGAAAACAACAAAGAGAATTAAAAGATTACACAGTAAAATAACATTCACAATTATTTGTAGCAACTTTTATACTAGCTTAAGACTGAAAATAACCTAAATGTCCATCTATGTGGAACTAGTTAAATACATTGTTATAATCATTCAAAGAAAGATGAAGTGAAAAAAAAAAAACAGTTTAGAAGCTAATTATACACTAACATGGAACACTCTTGCATGTAATATTAAACAAGATAGCAAGACACTTAATCATGTGTCTATAATACTACTCTGTGTGTGTGTGTGTGTGAATGTGTGTTTCTAAGCATTATTCTTTTGTGAGCATATATTATCTCAACTAGTACAGCTAATATTGAAAGCACTGACTGCCTCAGAGGAGAGAAATGGGTGGATGGAAAACAGGGATAGGAGAGAGATGATTTTTACCCTTTTTGAATATGTCCTATGTGGATATGTTTATTAAAAAATGAACCTAAGAAAATGTTATAAGTTATATTCAAAAACTTTTATAGTTATTTGAGTTATGAGTAAAAATACAATAAAGTTAATCCCATGATAGCAGGATTGTTGCTTCACATTTTTCTTTATTCATATCCAGCAGCTTGCCCAATGAATAAATGGCAATTTTCCTCAAATAATCCCATTTATAGGAGGAGGTCTGACTGTTTATATCATTGTACTATAACCAAGCCACTATCTTTTTATTGTAGAGTCAATTTTAAGTCTACTTCTAATACCCATAATAATATTTACCACCCTATGAGTTACAAATCACTTCTAAATATAGGCATGCAGACTTGAAAATATGGAACCACTTCATGAACCTGAACATGGAAACACCTCTGTTTCTTTTCACCACTTTCTTTTTAAATTATGTCCCTTCACTTTTGTCTGCAAGATTGTCTCCTTTATTAGCTCTGTCCCTTCCAATAAAAAAAAAATGCAAAAATGCTGAACCCACTCATATTCTAAAAATGACCCTTTTATCTAGCCACTCCCTCTTAAACTCTTAAAACGAGATCTACACCTGGTTCTTACACATTTTTCCTTTCTTTTGCTGTAAGTTCAAATCCAGTCTCACTTCAACCCTGACATTGTTGCAGAAACTGCAACAAATGCTGGTTCTGAAGGCTAACATGTTCTATCCTCACTTTCCTGCACCTTTTAAAGTCATTGACCGCTCTCAAATCTCCTTTCTTTTGTTGGGTCTGCATACCACTCCTGATTTTCTTTCTGATTCTGCTTATACGATCTCAACACTTTGCTAGTTCTTCTTTCCTCTTGCCTCTTAAATATTCATGTTGCCAATTTCCGTACTTCCCCTTCTCTTGACTAACTCTACACATCTTCTGGGTGAACTTTTCTACTCCCAATGTTTTTACTACTATATGCATGATGGTCACCCTCATCACCTGTAGACCTATACCTTATATGAACCACTACAACTTTCTACCTCAAATTCTCTTATATAAAACTGTTCTTGTCTCCACACTTGTTCTGCTCCTTATTCTAGTGCCATTCAAATTGTTAATATTGTTGAGTCTTTTATCTTCTAAATGTTTTTTGAATCTATCTTTTCTTCTCATAACCCCTCAGCCATTGCCCAAGTTCAGAATCTTTTAATCCTTTACCCAAACAGAGACCACATATGAATTGGAGTGTTTTGCCTTCAAAGAACTATAAATTGACTTCTTACTTTGCTGTTTCCAACTTTTCCATTATACCTTTGTTTTATCAACAAATACAACTTTCACAAACACGTTTATTCTATTACTTCCTTTCATTAAAAATTTTATTATCTCTTTATCTCTATAGGCTTAAGGTCAAATGCCTGAAAGGTGTGTGTAAAACCTTTCATAATCTGATTCCAGATAGTCCTACTTGCATTATTTCTCACTATTTCTTTTTGAGTCCTTGTTTCACTGAAGTTTTAGACTTTTAATTTCAAAATGTATGCCTTTGTGAAAAAACCTTTTTGTCCTAACAATGCACTTCTGTCTCTTTTATGACCACTGAGACATCACTCAAACTTTCAAACTGAGCTCAGTTATCATAGCCTGTGTGATGCTGACTTCTCCATGTTAGAACATGTATATATTTTATCAAAATTAGAGTATTTATTACATTATATAGTATATTTTGATTCATGTGTTTGCCTCCCTCACTTTAATGCAAGCTCTTCTAACAACACGGGCTTCGTCTCAGCCATCATATAGTCCCGATAAATAGCTTACTGCCAGGCACATTAGAAACCCTCTATAAATGTTTTTTTAATTGAAAAATACATTGTACTTTATTAATATTTGAAAAATGCTTCATATTTTTCAATGTAATTATATATAATCTCAACTGATTTAATTAATAACTCTGTGAAACTTTAAATATTATCTCCATTTTACAGAGGGAAAAATTAGGGCTTGTAAAAGTTAGTTTCATATTGTTCATAACAGCAGGCTACATTATGCAAATTAACACTCATGCTGAAAACAATCTAAAAAAATGAATACATTTTTGAAAACCTCACACTTTTAAATAAATGAAAGAAATGACAAAACAAAATAGATTTACCAGAAGCAAAGTGAAAGGAAAAATAAATTATAGAGAGGTAAGAAGCTTGGAACTGTTTTACCCTCAAGGGAATTTAGCACCTTCATTTTGACAGCCATATGGAGACTGAGGAAAAAAATGTCAAATTCAGGCTGAAACAAGGGAGTAGTTCTCACAGTAGGCCATGCCCATAAAAATGGAGTTCCAAATTGCTGTTTTCTCAGCGTCACAGTAAATCAGAGGAGAAAAGATCTTGTGGAATTACTGTCTGACATTATCTCTTGAGTAAATTGTCTGATTCTAATCCCATGGATCCTCCAGGGAATTTCAATCCTTGAATTTATTTTAAGGTAATCTTGGCTTAATAATGACTCATGTACTCAAATAGGGCTAATACAATCCTCTCTTAAAGAATATATCTTCAATGTAGCTCTGAAGTAAGTTTTTGTATTTGTATTTCTACAAGTAGATTTCAAATAAAATATCCAGCACATAGTCAAAGATAGCTAGAGGTACAGGGAAGTTAGACTTCAGGATAAAGACCCAATAAGATGACCAAACTGTAGAAATAGACCTACAAGTATTTCACATATTAGAATCATTGAATGGAGACAGTAAAAAACAAAGAAACAAACAAAAACCTTCCCAAATTGTATTTTCAATGGTTAAAGAAATAAAAGGCAGTTTTTAAGGTAGTAGCTCTATTGAAGAAGAATAAAACAAAACTTATGGGAATTAGAAAAAAAATGCAATAACTGAAGTTAAAAACTTGATGAATGGCAGAATTTCTGTTTAATTTATGAAGAAATATTTGGTTTTAGACTTGTCTTCGTACAATAGAAAAAAATAGAAGGAAGGAAGGAAAGGGGAGGGAGGAAGAAAGAGGGAGAGCTGTAGAGGAAAGAAGGAAAAGATATTTGACACAACCATTTTCAGTCTGAGATCACAGTTCATAGAAACTGAATAAGCTTGAATTTGCAAGGCAGAGTAAAGAAGAAGACAGCTAGGCAGTGAAGTGACTCCAGAAATTAGCATCTCTGTCTGAACAGCTTAATGAATACCTTTGGCTCAGGATCTCTTATGAAGCTGTAATCAAGCTGTAGATGAGGCTGCAGTCATCTTAAGGTTCTCCTAGGGAGACACAATTCCAGGGTCATTCATATGGCTGTTAGAAGGCTTTAGGTCTTCACTAGATATTGCCTGAAGACACCAGTTTCATACCATTGGACCTCTTCATAGGAAAGCTCTCAAATGACAGTTTGCTTTCCCCAGAGCAAGAGTTCCAAGACAATAAGGGAGAACCAGAATGGGAGCAAGAGTGAGAGCAAGAGAGTGAGAGAAAAATGGAAGTCATTCTTTTTGCAACCTAATCATGGATATGATATCCCATCACTTTTGGTGTATTATAATCACTAGGTCAAGTCCACACTCAAGGAAAGATGAATACACAGGGGCATGAATACAAGGAAGTGGAGATCACTGGGGGTCATTTATAGGCTGTCTTCCACAATATGCCCTCTGGTTTCACAATAATTTACTTCTCTCCCACATTTAAATACATTCACCCCTTCCCAAGTTACCCAAATTATGATCCCGTTATAGCATCAGCTCGGTTCCAGAATCTCATCAATTAAATTAAATCCACTTGTGGATGAAACTCCTTCAGTGTAGTTCTTTAGGTAAGGCTCCTCAAGTTTGTTCCTTTTAATCTTTAGTTCTATGAAACTAGAGAGACAAGTTATCTGCCTCCCATAGATACAACATACAATGTTGGGACAGACATAGGGTAACTACTTCAGAGATTTCTGTTCAAAAACAGGGAAAATGAGAGCCACAAAGAGTCACTGTAGCAATTCTAAAACTCATCTGGGCAAATGTTAAAAGGTTCTTAATTAGGTTCAGGATTTAGAATAATTCTCCATGGTTCTCAGCTATGCCTTCCTGACTCTTGATTCTACCCTGGGAATTATCCTTCCTATTTCATGAAAGGTAGCATCTGTTTGTTGTTGAATAGCAATTTTCATTCTGTGTTATTCCAATAGAATATGGGGGTGGCGTCCAACTGCTTCTTTTCATTTTGTACCATCTCTGTCCCGTTTAGGTCAAACTGTCAGTGTTTCTGCTGTTAAAATTCTGTCAAAAATTTTGTGGAACTTCTGTAGATCTCATGGGATTCACACCATTAGATAGACATCATACCTACTAATCTCTTCAAGATCAACCTTTCTCCACCTTGGGCTCTTGCTGCGAAATACTAGGACCACACATTTAATCTTTCTAGATGTCCTATTGTTTTGATGCCATCTGGCATCAAAAGAGAAGAATTGGTAAATTGCATCCTTAATCTCTTTATAGGTTATTTCGTATGGTGCTATAATATTCTGAGAAAACAACTTTGATATAATGTCTTAACAAGATTTTATATTTACCCTTTGGCACACTTTTAGACAATTCCTAGAGAGAGAGAGAGTGCAAGAGGAAAGCTAATTGGAAGTCACAATATTTTTGTAAGCAAACTTGGAAGCAACATTCCAGCATTATTGGCCATATTCTCTTCATTAGATGTGATTGCCTAGGTTCAACCCATACAAGAGCAGAGGATTACACAAGCATGAATAATAGGAGAAGGGAATCACTGGAGGCAATCTCAGAGGATGCCTACCATGTATGATTCATTACCAGGAAGCTATGAGGTGAACAATTCTGAGAATTCACACAAGATGGGGAAACATTCCAATTTGAAACAGTCAGAGTGCAGAAATCCTGTTGTACATGTATGTCATTCAGGAGAGATACCCTAAGTATTATATCTTCATAGTAGAGCTAAATTAGTTGCCAACTAGAGGCTTCCCTAAACCCACACTAACAACATCTTTAAAAAGCTGAGAAAGGATGCAGCTGACCCACAAGTAACTAACTGTCTGTGATGAGAAAAAAAAAATCAAAACTCTTTAAAGAAATGCTACAAGATTCAGATATTTAACAATATAACATCCAATCTAACATCCAATCAAAATTAAGTAGTCATGTGAAGAAGGAAATGTGACCCAATACCAGGAGAAAATTTAGCCATTGACACTAGCAAGCAACAAATACTAAAATGATATAGATGGTAGAATTAGCCCATAAGGAGTTAGTAAAAGCTTTATATGTGTCAAAGAAGAAGTCTCAAGGGGAATAAAAAACTATTACAATTGAATCAAAATAAAATGCAACATTTCAAAATATGTAGGATGCAGTAAAGCAATGCTGAGAAGGACATTTATAGCACTAAATGCTATATTAGAAAAGATGAATGGTATGAAATCAATCTATGTTCCTACCTCATTACTTGAAAAAGAAGACCAAAATGTATCCAAAGCGACTAGAAGAAATGAAATAATAGAGAACAGAAATCAATAAAATTGAAAACAGGAAACCAATACCAAAATTTAATGAAACAAAAAGCATGTTTTTCAAAAAACTCAATAGAATTGATAAATCTCTAAATGTCCATCAGCAAATGAATGGATAAAGAAGATGCGGTATATGTACACAATGGAGTATTACTCAGCCATAAAAAAGAATGAAGTAATGCCATTTGCAGCAACAAGGATGGTCCTGGAGATTATCATATTAAGTGAAGTAAGTCAGACAGAGAAAGACAAATATCATATGATATCACTTATATGTGGAATCTAAAAATATGATACAAATGAACTTATTTACAAAACAGAAATAGACTCACAGACAAAACAAACTTATGGTTATTGAAAGGGATAGCAGGATGGGGAGGAAGTGATAAATTAGGAGTTTGGGATTAACATATGCACATTACTATTAAAAAATGGGTAAACAACAGGGACCTACTGTATAGCAGAGGTAACTATATTCAATATCTTGCAATAACTTATAATGGAAAAGAATCTGAAATAGATTATATATGTATAACTGAATCACTTTGCTGTACACTTAAAACTAACACATTGTAAATTAACTATACTTTAATTAAAAAATCTCAATAGAATTGATAAATCTCTAGCATGATTGACAGAGATAATAAAAGAGAAGACACAGAGCAATAATACAGGAATGAAAGAGTATCAAAACAGATCCAATGTTAATAAGGAAATACTATGAACAACTTTATACTCATAATGTCAACAATTTAAGAAATTATGCCAATTCCTTGAAAAATACAAGTTACCCAAATTCAGCCAAGATGAAATAGATAACTTGAATGGTACTATAAATATTAAATAAATTAAAATTTTAATTTAAAGTCTCCCAAAAAAGAAATTGCAGGCTTAGTTGGTTTCACTGGAGAATTTTGCCTAACATTCAAAAAAAAAAAAATTAACATCAGTTTTATACAGCCTCTCCCATAATATGTATATATATTTTGTAAACGGAAACACTTCCCAACTCATTTTATGTGACTTGCATTACCCTGATAACAAAACCAGTCAAAGAGAAAACAAGGAGAAAACTACCGACCAATATTTTCCATGAAATTACACGCAAAAATTCTCAAAACATATTAGGAAGTCTCATTCACCAATGTATAAAAAATATATACATGATGACCAAGTGAGCCATGCTGTACACAGCAACTGCTGTTAAGGCAAGAAAAAAAGTACATAATGATTGGTTGGAAAATATAAAAATGTCTTTAATCACAGATGAATGCATACTTCAAACACCAAAATGATACTGGATTTAATATGTAAATTTAGTAAAGTTCCAGAATACATATTAAATATATAAAAGTAAAATGCATTTTATATACCAGCAACAAACAATTTGAAAATAAATTTAAAATCACACAACTTATTTTAACATCAAAACCATAAAATTTTAGGGATAAATTTAATAATAGGACTGTATTTTTCAAAACTCATTGAACTGTAGACTTACAACAGAGGCCTTTAATTTATGTATGGAAGTAATTTATACCTCAATAAGGTAATAATAATAATAAAAGAATACAGATTGGACAGTTATATCCTGAATAGTCTTCAAGAAAATTCATTAAAAAAAAAAAGTGAGAAGTAATCCTTGTTGGAATTCCAAACTACTAGTTTTCCCTTAACCAATAATTAAATGTTGTACCTTTAAATAAGTCCTTTAACCCTTCTGTATAATTTGTTGCACAACTATTTGTTTAACAATTGTTATGCAATGCACTGTCAGAGATAATAAGAATAATCAGACACGAATTTACAACATCTACAGCCCTATCTACATCAGATATTCTGCCTACATTCCTGTTAAAAAAAAAAAAAAAAAAGACGAGAGAATGACATGTCCCAGCTCTCATCAAAGGCCATTTTTATTACCTCTTGCCTTTCAAGGACACATTCATTTCTATTATCTTTTTATTCCTGAGTCATCTATTTTTTCCAATGGACCATTACCAACAGCATATAAATATGTCATAATAGCTTCCATTTTAAGAAAATATAGGTAACAGCAACAACAGTCTCCCTTAGCTCTACAAGACCTCTTCAATTACCATCTCACAACTCTTTCCTCTTCAGAGCAAAATTTCTTGATTATTCTGTATTTATTGTCTCCACATCTAAATTGTCCATTCATTCCAAAACACACTCAATCTAGCTTTTGCCCCTACCGTATAGTAAAAACGACCATTACTATGACTAACAGCAATGTTCCTTTTGACAAAACTAATGAGCATTTCTCTTTATCCACTTATAGGACCTTTCACTGTCACTCATCCCAGTTGACTATCCTTTCCTTGAAGTATGTCTTCCTTGAAACAATTGGCTTCTGTGTTATAAGCTTTGCTAGTTTTTGCTCTAAGTCTCCCCTGTTGCCTCCTTTCTTCTCTATCCAAACTCTCAACATTGTGGTACCCAAGGCTCAGCTACTGGACCTTTGCTGTTTTTTTCCTAATCTATAGAGAAAAATAAGAGCTACTTAGAAACATTTTTCCATCTGTCTCCCTCACAAAATCATGGTGATGAAATGTAGTAATGGTGATGAAAGTACAGTAGAGGTTTGCAGTAATAAAAATGATTTAACTTAAATCCATGAGAAAACATTTCTGGAAAAGAAGAACAATAGAAAATTTGCTTTGCCCCAAGTTTATGAAATTTTGTGAATTCTTCAAGCCAGGAATAATTCTATTTTTTTCTCACTAGGCTTACATTTACTTTCCAGAAACTTTCAACTCACTGAAAACTACCATGTTATACTTATTGTTTTAGAGTAATTTGAGAATAAATTATAATTACTAGTAGATTTTTAAGAGATTTTATTTCAAATCCATTAGCACTGATCATAAATCTATTATCTTCTAAATTTATTTCTATATTAGGTTACAGGTGTATGACAAAGTATTTTCTTAGAATTTTTAGAGCTCTCACACTGCATAGTATAATTCAGCACTTAATAGAACCTTTATTGTTTTCCCATTGTTTTCTTTATATATTTTCTTTCTTACCAAATTTTCTTACCAAAAATTTAAATTTTTAACAATTGTAGCAAAAGTTTGGCTATCAATGCGTTGTTGGTAAAACAACAAGGTAAGGCAACACATAAAAGGAAACTTTCAACTTTGCCAATTAACGTGACTAACTTGCATGAGGGAGAAGAATACAGATCTAAATGTTTTCTTACATTACATAAAAGATTTGCAAAATGATTGAGCCAGTACTTTGGAGCATTTTTTTTTTTTTTTTGGCATATGGTATTTCCACCTAAAAACCTAGCAACTTAGAAATGCTTGCAACTTGAAAAATATCTGTTGCTTAAAGAATTGGTGAGTGTACCAAAATTATCATTATCACTGTGGCTCAAAAAGTTTGAGATATTATTAAGCAAAGCCATATATTTCTTGCAGGTACATGGCCATTATAGATGACTATTTGTTGTTGTGCTCATTTGGATTCGCTGCTTCCCAGTCTAGTAAACAACTAATTCTCCCAACGCTGTTCACAGGGAATTGAAGCTGCAGCTCTTGCCTATTCAGCATCTCTTAATTTGTAAGCAGTTCCATAAATCTTTCCTACTTCTAGGGACATAAAGACTCCTATGATGAAGTGGCCAGCGTGGTGCCTTAACAAGATGAAGGCTAGCTTTTTCCCTTCATGCATCCTAAAGACCACTATCTTATTCCTGGCAAAGTAGATCAGATTTTGAATTCCAGCCAGGGTAATTAACACACTTTAGGGTCTCAATACACAAAGCAGAATGGTCAGCATTAGCAAAGATGTCTTGTGAATGTTTTCTGAGTGGTAGAAAAGAAAAAGAAATGGACAGCTGCAGCAGGTCTTTGGGAGTTTAATGAAAGTGACCCATTAAATACAATTTCACCTTGGGGAGAGTTGTATATATCAACACTCTAAGCTTTGAGGCAATGTCTTTATTATCTGTTTTTCAAATGTATTTTAAAAATTAGGAATGAAGAATTAGCTGGAGTGTCCTTAACATTCCCTAGAAATCCAATATCACCGAGAAAGTTAAATTCCCTAAAATACAAGTATCAAGAAAAATAATGTGTTTCTGTTCTAAGAAGAGCAACCTTCCTGGTAGTCATTTAGCTTACCATACTCTGAAAACTCAAAATTGAAAGCTGCCCTAAAATAGGTTTACTGATGGAGCTAAAATGACTGCATATTTGACACATTTTTAATCAAGTTTTCATAAAGGTTGCATTTGTCTAGATTCTGAAGCAGTGTTTCGGAACCTTGAAAACCATGGTGAAATAATTTGGAATTGTTTAGGGAGACTCAAGAGCTATGATCAACATTAAACATTCTATGCTTTAAGCTTCATGTTATTTCATTGATTTCCTACCAAAATATTATCTGAGACAGATAATTCAAATGTGTATGTCATACTTTTTTGAAAATTATACTTCATTTTTTAGACCTGTTTTAGGTTCACAGCAAATTAAGTAGAAGGCACAGTGAGTTCCTATATATCCCCTACCGCCGTGTATGCACAGCCTCTCTCACTATCAAAATTCCACCCCACAGTGTTGCTATAATAGATGAAGCTATGCTGACACATCATTATCCCTCTAAGTTTATAGTTTACATTGGGATTCACTCTTGGTGTTGTGCATTTTATGGGTTTTGACAAATGTTTAATGACATGTACCCATTATTATTCTTTCATAGAAAGTAGTTTCGCTGCCCTAAAAAAATCCTCTGTATTCCACTAATTCATCCCTCCCCACCCCTACCCCTGGCAACCACTGATCTTTTTACTGTCTCCATCATTTTGCCTTTTTTAGAATGTCATATATTTGGAATCATACAGCATGTACCCTTTTCAGATTGACTTATTTCACTTAGTAATATGCATTTAAGTTTCCTCTATGTCTTTTCATGGCTTGTTGGCTCATTTCTTTTCAGCATTGAATATTAGTCCATTGTCTAGATGTACCACAAATTCTGTATCCCATCACCTGATGAAAGATATCTTGGTTTTTTCCAAGTTTTGGCAATTATGAATAAAGTTACAGCAATTATTCATGTGCAGGTTTTTGTATGGATGTAAGTTTTCAACTCCCTTGGATAAATACCAAGAAGTGCAATTGCTGGGTTGTATAGGAATGTTTAGCTTTGTAAGAAACTGTTACACTGTCTTCCAAAGTGACTGTACTATTTTGCATTCCTACCAGCAATGAATGAGTGTTCCACATACTTGCTAGCATTTGGCATTCTTAGTGTTTTGGATCTTGGTCATGTGTAATACTTTTGAAAGTGAGTTCCTTTGATCAGCTCATTTCAGAATAACACTTTTGTATTGATTCTATTATATAACAATATGTTATATGTTAACATGATATGATATAAATATTATAGTATACATATGCATGTGTGTATGTCTGTAGGTGCATTTGCATGTGGGCACAGCACTTTTAAATTATAACATTTTTACTTGAATATTTAGCCAATAGAAAAAGACAGAAGATTAAATTGTCATTCCTATAAATAGCAAGTGTCTGATTAAATGCATGTTTAAGATAGAGAAACTTGTAACTCTCTGGTATGGGACTGTATATATTTGTATTTGGCAATAGGGAAGCAGCTAAGGAAGCAATCTCAGAAATGGTGTCTGATATTAAGTTCTAAATCATACCCTTTACTCACTGGCTCTTTAGCATAGTTTATTCTTTTTCAAGAAACTACTTGAGAGATGCTCCAAATTATTGGTTTGAATGGGGAGAAGCAGGGCAAATCCTCATGGTATGTTTTTGGTTATTACTATCTATTACCCATTAACCTTTTGGCCAAGGAGTGGGAGTTACCAATCTGTGTAGTTAAGATGAAAAAAATGTCAGTCAATCAAATTAAAAATATAACATCAAAAGCTAATTTATAATTAAAGCCAGAATAGGTCGCATATTTAAAACTTTTTTTCAAACTCTTGGAAATGGTTATTTTCCCCATTTTCCTCTTTTGTAAAGAGAGAGAAGTCGAAAATCATGTGTTAGGTTTAAGGCAAGATAATTATTTGTCTGCGTCATTCCTTTAACTAAGATTCTAAATGAAAATCAAACCCTATTATGAGGACATATAAAAAATTCATCAAATAATAAAGGTAATAATCTCAAGGACTAAGTTATTTCTTTAGCTTCAATTGAAATGACTATTTTCTTTGAAGCAGTCAGCAGGAGATTGTGTGTTTCTCTGTGGATATGTGTGCATGTGCTTATACATACTGCATCTAGCAAGAATGGTCCAGGGTACACAATCTCTTTTGCAAAGGTAGCAGAAGTCACCAAACCCATAGATGCAATTGCTTTGACACTAGAATGTTTTACACAAAAGTTAAATGATTTCCCCCAATAATTATGAATGATGTGCTCTAGTAATGCATCTGTAACTTGTGTTCTCCTAAGCATAAAAAAGAACTATGGGGCTTCCCTGGTGGCGCAGTGGTTGAGAGTCCGCCTGTCGATGCAGGGGACATGGGTTCGTGCCCTGGTCTGGGAAGATCCCACATGCTGCGGAGCAGCTAGGCCCGTGAGCCATGGCCACTGAGCCTGCACGTCCGGAGCCTGTGCTCCACAACAGGAGAGGCCACAACAGTGAGAGTCCCGCGTACTGCTAAAAAAAAAAAAAAAAAAGAACTATGAAAATGTTGCTTAGACTCAGATGAATAGTCAAAAATTTTTTTTAATTATTGTCTTTAAAATGTTTGGGGCGAACAGATTATTTTGTTGCAAATATAATATGAGTGTGTTAATACATATCAACTTTGTCTCTTTCTAGATACTAAACATAGATATACACATGCACATATATATATATATATATATATATATATATATACACCTTATATCATTGATCACCATATAATTTACATATATACTGTTGAGCTTTTGGTTATTTTCTGATTTATCACCAATGTACATGTTCTTTGCCTTTCAAAGTGTTTATTCCTCAGGAGTAATATACATCTGCTGAAGAAAATTAGGTAGCACTAATAAGCAAAATAAAGGTAATAAACATTGATAAGATTCCAAAAGTATTGGATATTAAAATGTATAGCATCGATGAACTTACAGGAGTAAGAAGCACTTGTGGTTTGGAGTCAAAGAAATCTGGATATAAAACCTGATCAACAGCTTATAAGCTCCATTACTTTTGATTAATTTACCTTACCAAAAAGGTTCATTTTTATCATCTGCACAACGGAAATGATAATCGGCACTTTTTCTGTGAGGACAAAAATGAGAAAATGTAGCTATTGCTATTAACTGTTTTTATTATTACTATATTATTCACCTTTGCTATTATTTATTCAAGATATTACAATTGATACTTATTCACTTCCTTTATTTAATATATTATACTTTTAAATATACTTTTTTTGGTAATCCGTCACTTTCATTTAATTGTGCATTTTGAACATTGCCCATGCCAATAGATATGGTTTAGCATCACTCTTTTGAATGACCCTTTACTGAATGTTTCACTGAGTGAATGTTCTATCATTTGGTTAGTAAATGCATTATTTTGAACATTTAAGTTACTTCCAATATTCTGTTTGTTAAATGATGCTTGAAAAAACATTCACATAGCTAACTTTTGTGTAAAATCTTAATTATTTCCAAGGATTATTATATTTTGACAGCCATGTGTATTTTATAAATTTGATAGATATTTCAAAACATCTCCTAAAAACTTTATACCAGTTTATGTCACATTCTCCAGCAATATATGAAGGTGTCCAGTGCTTCTATCATAACAATGTACCAATGAGTAAGATATTTGGAAGCTGGTCTGGCCAGTTGGTAGTATAGATGCATTTAAACAGTTTTTCCAGTTTCTTAAGAACGTGTAATTATCCTTGGAGAACATGGAATTTAAGAATCTGGATTTTGAGAGGGCAGACAGCAGAAGAAAGAAGAGCTACAGTTCTGCAGCCTGTGGAATGAAAACCACATTCACAGAAAGACAGACAAAATGAAAAGGCAGAGGGCTTTGTACCAGATGAAGGAAAAAGATAAAACCCCAGAAAAACAACTAAATGAAGTGGAGATAGGCAACCTTCCAGAAAAAGAATTGAGGCAAAATCAAGAAGATGCAAGAAAAGTTTAACAAAGACTTACAAGAATTAAAGAACAAACATGTAGAAGAATCAAAGAACAAACAAACAGAGATGAACAATACAATAACTGAAATGAAAAATACAGTAGAAGGAATCAATAGCAGAATAACTGAGTCAGAAGAACAGGTAAGTGTTCTGGAAGACAGAATGGTGGAATTCACTGCTGCAGAACAGAATAAAGAGAAAAAGAATGAAAAGAAATGAAGATAGCCTAAGAGACCTCTGGGACAACATTAAATGCAACAACATTCACATTATAGGTCTCCCAGAAGGAGAATAGAGAGAGAAAGGACCCAAGAAAATATTTGAAGAGATTATAGTAAAAAATTTCCCTAACATGGGAAAGGAAAATAGCCACCCAGGTCCAGGAAGTACAGAGAGTCCCAGGCAGGATAAACCCAAGGAGAAACATGCTGAGAGACACAGTAATCAAATTGACAAAAATTAAAGACAAAGAAAAATTATTGAAAGGAACAAGGGAAAACCAAAAAATAATATACAAGGGAATCCCCAAAAGGTTAATAGCTGATTTCTCAGCAGAAACTCTACAAACCGGAAGGGAATGGCACAATATATTTAGAGGATGAAAGGGAAGAAACTACAACAAAGATTACTCAAACCAGAAAGGAACTCATTCAGATTCAAGGAAGAAATCAAAAGCTTTACAGACAAGCAAAACCTAAGAGAATTCAGCACCACCAAACCAGCTCTAATACAAATGCTAAAGGAAATTCTCTAAGTAGAAAGCATAGGAGAAGAAAAGGATCTACAAAAACAAACCCAAAACAATTAAGAAAATGGTAATAAGAAAATACATATCAATAATTACCTTAAATGTGAATGGATTAAATGCTCCAACCAAAAGACACAGGCTCACTGAATGGATACAAAAACAAGACCCATATACATGCTGTCTACAAGAGACCTACTTCAGACCTAAAGACACATACAGACTGGAAGTGAGGGGATGGAAAAAGAGATTCCATGCAAAAGGAAATCAAAAGAAAGTTGGAGAAGCAATACTCATATGAGATAAAATAGACTTTAAAATGAAGAACGTTACAAGAGACAAGAAAGGACACTACATAATGCTCAAGGGATCAATCCAAGAAGATATAGCAATATAGAATATATATGCACCCAACATACGAGCACCTTGATACATAAGGCAAATGATAACAGCTCTAAAAGGAAATCAACAGTAACACAATAATAGTGGGGGATCTTAACAACTCACTTACTGCAACGGACAGATCATCCAGACAGAAAATTAATAAGGAAACACAAGCTTTGAATGAAACAAAAGAGCAGATAGATCTAACTGATATTTATAGGGCATTCCATCCAAAAACAGCAGATTAAACTTTCTTCTCAAGTGCACATGGAACATTCTCCAGGATAGATCACATCTTGGGTCACAAATCAAGCCTCGGTAAATTAAAGAAAATTGAAATCATATCAAGCATCTTTTCTGACCACAACACTATGAGATTAGATATTAATTACAGGGGAAAAAATGTAAAAAACACAAACACATAGAGGCTAAACAATACATTACTAAATAACCAAGAGATAACAGAAGAAATCAAACAGGAAATTAAAAAAATATGTAGAATCAAACGACAGTGGAAACATGACAATCCAAAACCTATGGGATGCAGCAAAAGCAGTTCTAGGAGGGAAGTTTATAGCAATACAATCCTACCTCAAGAAACAAGAGAAATCTCAAGTAAACAATCTAACCTTACACCTAAAGGAACTAAAGAAAGAAGAACAAATAAAACCCAAAGTTAGCAGAAGAAAGAAATCATAAAGATCAGAGCAGAAATAAGTGAAATAGAAACAAAGAAAACAATAGCAAAGATCAATAAAACTAAAAGATGGTTCTTTGAGAAGATAAACAAAATTGATAAACCATTAGCCAGGCTCATCAAGAAAAGGAGGGAGAGGACTCAAATCAATAAAATTAGAAATTAAAAAGGAGAAGTTATAGCAGACACTGCAGAAATACAAAGCATCCTAAGAGACTACTACAAGCAACTCTATGCCAATAAAATGGACAACCTGGAATAAATGGACAAATTCTTAGAAAGGTATAATCTTCCAAGACTGAAGCAGGAAGAAAGCTAAAATATGAACAGACCAATCACATGTAATGAAATTGAAACTGTGATTAAAAATCTTCCAACAAACAAAAGTCCAGGACCAGATGGCTTCACAGGTGAATTCTATCAAATAATTAAAGAAGAGCTAAGAGCCAGCCTTCTCAAATTCTTCCAAAAAATTTCAGAGGAAGGAACACTTCAAAATTCATTCTATGAGGCCTCTATCACCCTGATACCAAAACCAGACAGAGATACTACAAAAAAGGAAAATTACAGACCATTATCACTGATGAATATGGATACAAAAATCCTCAACAAAATACTAGCAAACAGAATCCAACAACACATTAAAGGCATCATACACCATGATCAAGTGGGATTTACCACAGGGATGCAAGGATTCTTCAATATATGCAAATCAATGTGATACACTGTATTAACAAATTTAAGAATAAAACCATATGATCATCTCAATAGATGCAGAAAAAGCTCTTGACAAAATTCAACACCAATTTATGATAAAAAAAAACTCTCCAGAAAGTGGGCATAGAGGGAAACTACCTCAACATAATAAAGGCCATATATGACAAACCCACAGCAGACATCATTCTCAATGGTGAAAAACTGAAACCACTTCCAATAAGATCAGGAACAAGACAAGGATGTCCACTCTTGCCACTATTATTCAACATAGTTTTGGAAGTCCTAGCCACAGGAATTAGAGAAGAAAAAGATAAAAGGAATACAAATTGGAAAAGAAGAAGTAAAATTGTCATTGTTTGCAGATGACATAATACTATACATAGAGAATCCTAAAGATTCCACCAGAAAACTACTAGAGCTAATCAATGAATCTGGTAAAGTTGCAAGATACAAAATTAATACACAAGAATCTCTTGCATTCCTATACACCAAGAACAAAAGATCAGAAAGAGAAACTAAGGAAACAATCCCATTCACCATTGTAACAAAAAGAATAAAATACCTAAGGGTAAACCTACATAAGGAGGTAAAAGACCTATACTCAGAAAATTATAAGACAGTGATGAAACAAATCAAAAATGACACAAACAGATGGAGAGATATACCATGTTCTTGGATTGGAAGAATCAATATTGTGAAAATGACTATATTACTCAAAGCAATCTACAGATTCAACGCAATCCCTATCAAATTACTTATGACATTTTTTTACAGAACAAGAACAAAAAATCTTAAAATTTGTGTGGAGACAAAAAAGACCCCCAATACCCAAATCAATCTTGAGGGGAAAAATTGGAGCTGAAGAAATCAGACTCCCTGACTTCAGACTATTCTACAAAGCTACAGTAATGAAGACAGTATGGTACTGGCACAAAAACAGAAATATAGATAAATAGAACAGGATAGAAAGCCCAGAGATAAACGCACACATTTATAGTCAACTAATCTGTGACAAGGGAGGCAAGGATATACAATGGAGAAAAGACAGTCTTTTCAATAAGTGGTGCTGGGAGAACTGGACAGCTACATGTAAAAGAATGAAATTAGAACACTCCCTAACACCATACACAAAAATAAACTCAAAATGGATTAAAGACCTAAATGTAAGACCAGACACTGTAAAACTCTTAGTGGAAAACATAGGCAGAACACTCTATGATAAATCACAGCAAGATCTTTTTTGACCCACCTCCTAGAGTAATGGATATAAAAACAAAAATAAACAAATGGGACCTAATGAAACTTCAAAGCTTTTGCACAGTAAAGGAAACTGTAAACAAGACGAACAAACAACCTTCAGAATGGGAGAAAATATTTGCAAACGAATCAATGGACAAAGGATTAATCTCAAAAATATACAAGCAGCTCATGCAGCTCAATATTAAAAAAAACAAATAACCCAATCAAAAAATGGGTAGAAGACCTAAATAGACATCTCCTCAAAGAAGACATACAGATGGCCAAGAGGCACATGAAAAGCTGCTCAACATCACTGATTATTAGAGAAATGCAAATCAAAACTTTGAGGTATCACCTCACACCAGTTAGAATAGGTATCAACAGAAAATCTTCAAACGACATATTCTGGAGAGGATATGGAAAAAAGGGAACCCTCTTGCACTGTTGGTGGGAATGTAAACTGATACAGCCACTATAGAGAACTGTATGGAGGTTCCTTAAAAAACTAAAAATAGAATCACCATATGACCTAGAAATCCCACTGCTGGGCATATACCCAGAGAAAACCATAATTCAAAGAGACACATGTGCCCCAATGTTCATTGCAGCAATAGCCAAGTCATGGAAGCAACCTAAATGGCCATGGACAGCCAAATGGATAAAGAAGATGTGGCACATATATACAATGGAATATTACTCAGTCATAAAAATGAATGAAATGGGTCATTTGTAGAGACATGGTTGGACCTAGAGACTGTCATACAGAGTGAAGTAAGTCAGAAAGAGAAAAACAAATATTGTATATTAATGCATATATGTGGAATCTAGAAAAATGGTACCGATTAACCAGTTTGCAAGGCAGAAATAGAGACACAGATGTAGAGTACAAGTATATGGACACCAAGGTGGGAAAGGGAAGGGTGGTGGTGAGTTGAGTTGGGTGATTGGGATTGACATGTGTACACCAATATGTATAAAATAGATAACTAATAACCTGCTGTATAAAAAATAAATTAAAAAAATAAAAATCAATTAGTATCAAGCATCAAAAAAAAAATCTGGATTTTAAATATTTTTTTTCCTTTGGTTTAAAGGAGAGAAATCAGTGGGTTTTTCATTTTCTGTTCCAATTTTTTTTGTACTCTATTTAATGTCCTCTGAGTTTTTTGGTTTTGTTCTGTTTCTTGTGAGTTTGTTACTATTTCACTACTTTGAATGTTGATGATACTCTCCACTTTTTTCTTCTTTCTAAAATTAATTAATTAATTACTTTTCATGCATTCAATTCTTTTATTTTTCTTCCAGTTTTATTAAGATATTATTGACATACAACACTGTACATATTTAAGGTGTACAGCATAATGATTTGACTTACACACATTATAAAATGATTACCACAACAAGTTTAGTGAGCATCCATAATTATACAGATACAAAATGAAAAAAATAAAAAAAAAATTTTCCTTGAGCACCCTTAGGATTTGCTCTCTTAAAAGCTTTCATATATAACATACATCAGTGTTAATTATATTTATCATGTTGTACATTATATCCCTAGTACTTAGATATTTATCGTATAACTGGAAATTTGTACCTTTGACTACCTTCATCCAATTTCTCCTCCCCCTCCCCACCCCCACTTCTGTTAACCACAAATCTCTTCTCTTTTTCTGAGTTCGTTTTTGAAATATAAATGACCCACAAAACTGTGTTAGTTCCTGTTACAGAATGTAGTGTTTCAATATTTCTATACATTTCAAAATGATCACCATGAAGAGTTTAGTTACAGTCTTTCACCATACAAAGATATTATATAATTATTGATATTACATAATTGTAATTATTATGATATTCCTCACACTGTACATTTCATACTCATGATTCATTTATTTTGCAACTGGAAATGTGTACCTGTTAATCTTCCTCACCTATTTCTCTCCTCTCCCCACCCCCCCTCTCCTCTGGCAAATACCTGTTTATTTTCTGTATCCAAGACTCTGTTTCTGTTTTCTTATGTTTATTAATTTGTTTTTGTTTTGTTTTGTTTTAGATTCCACATATATATAAGTGAAATCATGAAGTATTTGTCTGTTTTACTTATTTCAGTTAGCATAATACTCTGTAGCTCTATCTGTATTGTCCTAAGTGGCAAGATTTTACTTTTTTATGACTGAGTAATATTCCATTGTGTGTGTGTGTGTGTGTGTGTGTGTGTGTGTGTGTGTGTATCTCACATCTTCTTTATCCATTCACATATTGAGAGATCTTAGGTTCCTTCCATATCTTGGCTGTTGTAAGTAATGCTGCAGTGAATATAGGGATACATATTGGCTGTTGTAAGTAATGCTGCAGTGAATATAGGGATACATATATCTTTTCAAATCAGTGTTTTCATTTTCTTAGGATAAATATCAGGAGTGCAATTGTTGTATCATATGGTAGCTCTATTTTTAAGTTTTTGAGAGCTCTCCATTGTAGCTGCACCCATTTACATTCCCACAACAGTTTATGAGGGTTCCCTTTTCTCCACATCCTCATCAACACTTGTTATTTGTTATCTTATTGATAATAGCCATTCTGACATATGTGAGGTGATAGCTTATTGTGGTTTTGATTTGCATTTCCCTGATGATTACTGATGTTGAGCATCTTCTCTTATGTCTGTAGTCATCTGTATGTCTTCTTATGAAATATGTATATTCAGGTCCTCTGCTCATTTTTTAATTGGCTTGTTTTTTTTTTTTTTTGATGTTGCATTATAAGAGTTCTTTGTATATTTTGGATATTAACCCTTCAAAGGATATATCATTTGCAAATATATTCTCCCATTCAGTAGGCAGCCTTTTAATTTTGTTCATAGTGTCCTTTGCTATACAAAAGCTTTTTAGTTTGGTGTAGTAATTTATTTTCACTTTCTTTTCACCTGCCTGAGGAGACATATCCAAAAAATAATGTTATTAAGACCAATATCAAAGCACATACTCCTTCTGTTTTCTTCAAGTTTTATGGTTTCAGGTCTTACATTTAAGTCTTTAATCCATTTTGAGTTTATGTATGTTCATGGTGTCAGAAATTAGTCCAGTTTGATTCTTTTGCATATAGCTGTCTAGTTTTCGCAACACCATTTATTGAAGAGGCTGTCTTTTCCCCATTGTATTTTATTGCCTCCTTTGTCATAGATTAATTGCTCATATAAGTGTTGCTTCATTTCTGGGCTCTCTATTCTGTTCCATCAATCTATGTGTCTGCTTTTGTGACAGTATTATACTGTTTTGATGACTGTAGCTTTTTAGTATAGTTTGACATCAGGGAGCATGATACCTTGAACTTTGCTCTTCTTTCTCAAGATGTTTTTAGTTATTAAGGGTATTTTGTGTTTGCATACAAATATAAGATTTGTTCAAATTAAAGAGAAGAAATCAGTAGGTTTTTGATTTTCTGTTCCAATATTTCTCATACTCTATTTTCTGTGATTTATTTGGTTTTGTTCTGTTTCTTGTGTTTTTTTTATTATTTCAATACTTTGAACATTGGTAATGCTCTCTAAATGTTAAAATATTAATAATTTCATGCATCTTACTGGAAACATTAGTTTGTATTGCTTAGTCAGAAACAGAGAACCGGGGATATCATAAACATACTCATATCTTTCTCTCAATATATTTGGTTTGTCCCTGAATTTTCATAAGAAGCCCATATTTGATAATGTTCTGTCAAATCCATAGTGGAGGCTTGGCAGATTTGGCCAAGCTATGGGCTGACTAATATCAGGTGTATCAAGTTGTGCATTTGTTCTTGAGCACATTAGAATTCAGAAAATGTACATGAAATTTTGCATTCTCATAAGAAAATTAACTCAAGCTTTATATAGGTTATATATTTATAAAAGCAACATATATGTGGAGAAAGAAAATGAGGTAGTAATTTCACCACTACTGGTTTTCAAATACTGGAAAGTTATAAATATGGTAAAGTGAAAGAAGAATTAAATCAATGATTGGGGACAAAAAAAACAGCAAATTTGTAGGCATTTAGAGATTCAGTTGAATTATTGTACATTGTCATTGTTTAATTAAACTTAATTTTTCATAGAATCTATAGACTTTTTTTAATATAGAATCTATTTTGTCAACAAATTCCTGGGATGTTTTGTACATCATCTCTTCTTTGGATATTTTCTTATCCTTGCTCTACATCATATTCCTCCCTGACTTCTCATAAACCTTACACTGGAATATTCAATTTTAATCTTCACTTTTTCTGTGTCTACTATCATTCCTAAAAACATTCAAACATGTATGAATATTTACCATCTAAAAAAATGGGAAATAAATATATCTAAAAGTTTCACAATGCTCCTTTTTATAGGTATTATAACCATTACTGTTCTTTCTTTGAGGACACTAAGATTCAGAGATAGGACATTGTCCCAAGTCATAAGGAGAAGCATCATTGACATTGAAATTCTGAGCTGTAGGATTACAAAGTCAGTGTTCCTTCCAGTATTTCACATGACACATTGTCTCTCTCAAACGTAGTATTTTTCTACTGAGCTTATGGAATATAATGTACTAAGATACCAAGGAGCTAATTTTTCTAATAAAGCCCTGAATTTTGCCAAATATTTAAATCTTTTCTTAAAGGAACCATGCCAGCATGGCACTACCTGGTTCAGCGAGTCATATTTTCAAAGGTAATTCAAGTACCTTTCTCAACTTATTCTCCTGTGGAAAACTGATGAAGAATCACACCAGCTGCAATACATTGTGCCTGATTTTTGTGAATTAGCATGAAGACTAAAATTCCTAGAAAATTGATGGTTGGTGAAATTTACATAATTTTGGTCATATTAAGAACTTCCAGTTATTTTAATATAATTTGTCCCTTTCTACTATAATATCATTCTTTTTTTGTGAAATGAAGCTAATAGCTGAAGCCTAATTCATTTAAATTCTGTTATACAGTCAGTGAGCAATTGATAAATATCTCTTCTATAAAGATGATCATTTAAGGATGAATTATCTATGCTAATATAACTTATTAATGTAGTCATCTTTTATAGACCACTAGAAATTCCCTCACACACATTTTATTCATAGTAAATTAACTATATGTTTCTAAGTCATCCAGATACATGTGTTGCTTTTTTTCATGTTCTAGTACATATAAAATGAAGAAGAGTATTTCCAATTATGTGCTCCTTACTTTCTGAATTCTCATTATAATTTACTTTTGACCTGTGATGTCATCAATATTAAGGGGCTATAAATTATCTAGATATGTCCGGATTCTTACTATTTTTCCTTCAACTGTGTTGGAAAAGTTGTTTCTTCCATCTTAGGAGAATGTTTTTCACCTGTATTCTACATCTAACCCCCGCTGCCATCTCATTGTTCTGGATGCATCAATTATTCCTTCTCACAGTTCAATCTTCAAATCTACCTGTGTGTTCCTGCTTTCCCTTCAACATATAACCAAATTTCTTCATTTAAAGTAAAAAATACCCACAAATCTCTATCTCAACCTTATATATCTCTCTGGGAACTTCTCTATATTTCTTCTTTTTGTGACAGCATTCATGTTCTTTTTATATATGACCCTAACATTTTATTTGCATAATGGTCTAACTTCTTAACATGCCATGTACAGTTTAGCGTAGAGCAGATAAACAAGAAATCTAGATGTAGTATAATGATGGCTTTGAGTAGGTCATCTGTAACAGAGATAGAGAGAAATGGTCAGATTTAGCATATATTTTAGAAATAGAATCAACAGAACTTGATCATGAATTTTATGAGGGATAAGATTGTTAATATAGTAGAAAGGTATCAAGAAGGACTTCCAGTGTACTAGGTGGGTGGGAAAGTTTGTAGTAGAAATGCCAAGAGTTCACTTTTGCCATTACAATTTTGAGATACCTAAGAGAATTCCAAGTAGATTTCGATTCTGAAGCTACGAAGAAAAATCAATTATAAACATGCATCTTGGAGATGTTAGGATTAATATGTTTTTTAAAATTTTGGAAATAGAATGACTCTCTAAGGCAGAGCATCATGAGTGAGAATAGACTTGGGCCTATAACTGGTTCATAAGAAATGCCTCAATTATACTTCAGGTTCTAGATGTAATATTTACTTATGTCAATTTATTTGAGACAAATAAATAAAAACCCTTATTTTAAAATGTCAAAAATTTATTTGGGTAATTAAAGTGTTAGACTAAAAGTCTTCAGGTCATTATCTGGCTCTTCCATTTCAATCACAACCACATCTATCTATCATTCAGTTCTGCCAACACTTCTTTCAAACATGTTTCAACAGTTCCATTGTTATAACCCTCATTCAAACTACTGTTTTCCATGTAGGAGTCAGAGAAAGCCTTTCAACACATAGGTAAAATCAAGTTAATCCCCTTCACAAAGCTTTCAAATGATCCCATCATACTTAGACAAAAATCCAGAATCCTCATGAAAACATAAAAGATCTTTTCTTCTCCCATCCCTAACTATGTGTCTATAACCTCACTTCCTAATCTTCTCTTCATTACTCTCTGCATTCCAACCATAATGGACTTCTTAATACTTCTCTAAGCCTGGTGCTTCCTCTGGGTATCCATATTTATAATTCTTCAGCCTGTAAAGCTCATCTCCCACATACACCCAATGTTTTCTCTTTAATCCACTATTTACTCAAATATCAACTTCCTAGGGAGTATTTCCCTGTTCACTCTATGATTACACTTGTTCTTGCCCCCTTAATATATATACCCTAACTAGGTTTTTGGGTTTCAAAATTTTTTTATTAAGATTTTGGATCACAGCGAAACTGAGCACAGAGATATCTCATATACTCTCTGCTCCCAACATGCATAGCCTCGCCCATTATCGACATCACCCACCATAGTGGTATGTTTGTCGCAATTGATGAACCTACACTGACACATCATAATCACAGAGAATCCACAGTTTACATTATGGTTCATTCTTAGTGCTATACATTCTAAGGATTTTGACAAATGTATAATGACATTTATACATCATTATGGTATACAGAATATTTGCACTGCCATAAAAATCTTTTATGCTCTTCTGATTCATCTCTCTCCTCCCCCAAAGCCCTGGAAACCACCTATCTTTTTATTTCTTCATAATTTTGCCTTTTCTGGGAATATCACATATTTAGAATCATACAGTATATAGCCTTTTTAGATTGACTTATTTCACTTAATAACATGCATTTAAGTTTCCCCTATGTCTTTTCATGGCTTGTTTTCTCATCTCTTTTTAACATTGACTATTAGTCCCTTATCTGGATGTACCAGAATTTATTTATCTGTTCACTTACTGAATAATGTTCTTTCCTGATTTCAAGTTTTAGTAATTATGAATAAAGCTCCTATAAGCATCTGTAGGAAGGTTTTTGTGTACATAAGTTTTCAACTCTTTTAAGTAAATAACAAGGAGTGCACTTGCTGGAATATGTAGTACGTTTAGTTTTGTAAGAATGAGAGGTCCTTTTGCTCCACATTCTCACCCATATTTGGTGTGGCCAGTGTTCCAGATTTTGCCCATTTTAATAATTATGGAGTGGTATCTTACTGTTGTTTTTATTTGTATTTCCTTATGGCATATGATTTGGAACATCTTTTCATATGTTTATTTGTCATCTGTATAACTTATTTTGTGAGGTGTCTGTTAAAGGTCTTTGGCTCATTTTTCAATTAAATTGTTTGATTTCTTATTGTTGAGGTTCAAGTATTCTTTGTATGTTTTGGATAAAAATACTTTATCAGATGTGTATTTGCAAATATTTTCTCCCAGTCTGTGGCTTGTCCTTTCATTCCCTTGGCATCCTCTTTCTTGGAGCAGAAGTTTTTACTTGTAATGAAATCTAACTTATTAGCTATTTTTTTCATGGGTTATGCCTTTGGTGTTGTATCTAAAAAATTAGTGCCATACTCAAGGTCATCTAGGTTTTCTCCTATGTTAACTTAGAAGAGTTTTATGATTTTAAGTTTTACATTTAGATGTGTGATCCATTTTGAGTTAATTTTTGTAAAGGACGTAAGATCTGTATCTAGATTCATGTTTTTGTTTCATTTGGTTTGGTTTTTGCATGTGGATGTCTGCTTGTTTCAACACCATTTGTTGAAGAGTCTTTCTTTGTCCCATTGTATTGCTTTTGCTGCTTTGTCAAAGACCAGCAGATTATATTTATGTGGGCTTATTTCTGGGATCTCTATTCTGTTCCATTAACCTATCTGTTTGTTTATTTATTTATTTATTTATTTTGCCAATACCACATTGTTTTTAACTGTAGATTTATAGTAAGTCTTAATGTCAGGTAACATCATTTCTCGAACATGATTTCCTTCAAAATTGTCCATTCCAGGTTTTTGCCTCTCTATATAAACTTTAGAATCATTTTGCTGGTCTCTACAAAATAAATTGCTGGAATTTTTATTGGGTTTGTTTTCAATCTATACATCAAGTTGAGAAGAGCTGACAATTTGGCAGTATTGAGTCCTTCTACCCATAAAGGTGGAATATCTCTTTATTTATTTATTTATTTATTTTTGATTTTGATTTTATTCATCAGAGTTTTGTAGTTTTTCTCACATGAACATTGTCTATGTTTTGTTAAATTTATACCTAAATTTAAATTTTTTGGATGATAGTGTAAATGCTATTGTTTTTAACTTCAAATTCCACTTGTTCATTGTTGACATATAGGAATGCAATTGACTTCTGTATGTTAGCTTTGTATCCTGCAACATTGCTATAATCACTTATTAGCTCTGGAATTTTTTTTTGCACACTTCTTTCAGATTTCCTTTAAAGATGATTATGTCATCTGTGAACAACAGTTTTATTTCTTCCTCCCAAACCTGTTTGCTTTTTATTTTAGTTTCTTGTCTTATTGCATTAGATAGTACTTTTTTTTTTTTTCGATACATGGACCTCTCACCGTTGTGGCCTCTCCCATTGCAGAGCACAGGCTCCGGATGCGCAGGCTCAGTGGCCATGGCTAATGGGCCCAGCCGCTCCACGGCATGTGGGATCTTCTTGGACCGGGGCACAAACTTGTGTCCCTTGCATCGGCAGGTGGACTCTCAACCACTGTGCCACCAGGGAAGCCCTAGATAGTACTTTTAATATCATGCTGAAAAGCAGTAATGGGAAAAGACTCCATGCATTGTTCCTGATCTTAGAAGGAAACCTTCAAGTTTCTCACCATTAAGTATGATGTTAGCTGTAGGATTTTTGTAGATATTCTTTATCAAGTTCAGGAAGTTCCCATCTATTCCTAGTTTACTGAGAATTTGTATCATGACTGAGTGTTGGAATTGCTCAAATGATTTTTCTGCATCTACTGATATGATCATGTGATTTTTCTTCTTTAGCTTGTTGGTGTGATGGATTACATTAATTGGTGTTCGAATGTTGAACCACCCTTGCATACTTGGGATAAATATCATTTGGTCATGGTGATTTGTTAGTATTTTATTGAGGATTTTTACACATTTATTCACAAGAGATATTGGTCTAGAGTTTTCTCACAATATATTTGTCTTATTTTGGTTTTGTAGTAATGCTGGCCTTATAAAATGAGTTAGGAAATTTTCTCTCTGCTTCTGTCTCAGAAAGAGATTGTAGAGAATTAGTACCCTTACTAGGCTTTCACTTTTTTCTATAACTCTTTATTAACTTGCTCAATATTCATATGTTTATTTGTTTATTACTTTTCTTTCCCCCTCAGGAATGTGAGCTTAATGAGATTAGGATTCTGTCTATTTTGATTACTCTAGCTTTACTGCTAGTACAGTACTGGACACATAGTAGGCATTCAAATATTTGTGAAGAATAAATAGAAGAGGATATATATAATAAGTGCATTTATGCACTTAAATATTAATGTCATTTATTAACTTAGTGTTTATTCATTATCTACATCTGCCATTTTTTAAATGAGGTACAAAATGGAAGATTTTCAACTTCCTTAAATCCAGAGTGAGAAAAGCAACTTAAAACTTCCTGTTGATGAATAATTTTGTGATTGTACAATACTGCCCCCTACTATTACAGATCCTTAGCAAATCACCCTTGACAGATTTATTTTCAAAGGTTAAGAGGTGAATTTTTGGGAGTATTCTTTTCTATTTGTCACAGATATGTCTATAATGTAGCTATATTTAGAATATTTACTATCTTTATTGTCCTGTTCAGTACCTTTTTTTGCATTAACAAGAGTTTTCCATGACAGAGTTTTGCTCCATTGGATAATTCAGATGATTATTAAAATACAGTGAGATTTTGCTGAATTCAATGAATACTACTTATATTTAAATGATCATTAATGAGCTTTGTGATTGTCCCATGGAGCAAAACTCATCTCTCATTAGGTGGATTCCCAAAATGCCTAAAGGTGAGCAGACACAGCTTTAGATATATAAGGTAATTTCATACATAATTAGTTCTTTACTTGACACCACAGATACATTGCCAGAACTGTGGCTTGAAATAGCAAACTTGTTTTTTTTCTGTGACAAGTCAATGAAATGGTAGAATTCACAGAGTTTCTGTGATTAGTTTAAGGCCATTCTCTATTATATTAATAAGTTAGCATGTTATGACTCGATTCACAGAAAAGAGGGTATAAGGAATAAGAGTTAAAAGATTCCTAACTTGAACTGACATTACTTTATATTTTGTACAGAATATAGCATTAGAAGTACCTACATGCACATATTCATATGCACATATCAGTGGCACTGCTTGCTTTCATTAACTGAGTCATTACCACATGGCAGGAAATTTACATATAATATTTTTCTTTCTAATAAAAACTCTGAATGTTGGAACTGTTATTTTCATGTTATGGATGAGAAAGCTGATTGTGATGTGTTTAAGTTACTTGCTATGTTAGCTTGTTAGTGCTACCGTAACAAAATACCATGACTAGGTGGCTTAAACAATAGAAGTTTATTTTCTTAAGTTTTGGAGCCTGGATGTCCAGGATCAAAGTGTCAGCAGTTTGCTCCTGAGGGCTCTCTCCATGACTTGCCTATTGCTGCCTTTTTGATATGTTCTCCCACAACCTTCCACTGTGTGGGTACATCCTTCATATCTCTTTCTCTTCTTATAATGATGTAAGTCATATCAGATGATTTCACCCTTATGACTTCATTTAACCTCAGTTACCTCTTCAAAGGCACTATTTTCAAATGCACTCATATTCCATGGTACTGGAGTTTAGGGCTTCAACATATTAATTTGGGGGAAACAATTCAGTCTATAACATTTGTCAAATATCACACTGGTAATAAGTGGAAGATCAGTGATTTGAATTCAGCTCTTTTCAACTTCAAAGTCCAAATTCCCATTCTGTATACCACATAATGTAAATTTGCACAGGATTCAGAGTAATGAGTATTAAGCTAAAAAATATTGATATACTTGAAGTATCAAATGCAGTTCATTGTGTCATTACAACAAATGAATAAAAGTTTCAATTTATCTAATAGTTTTTAAGTTCTCATACTTTTAAAGAGATTTTCTTATATGTAATATAGAAAACACACTCAAGCAGGGATATGCTGATCAATCCTAGTTATTAATTGTACCTGCACACGGAACATTAATCTTTAGTAAACTTTTGAAGATCACTGTTTTAAATTGGTTTATGTAATATTGCTCCCAATATAAATTTTCGAAAATGACATCCTAGCTGCTATTATCACTTAGTATAACTAAGAGATAGAAAGTATGAAGTAAAATTCTTGTTATTATTGGTTAATATATTATGGCTTATAAGAATATAGAAAACAGGGATTTCTTTAGAATTGTGCTACCCTCTCAGGGCAAGCTTACAACACTCCTGGTCTGTTTAAAGTAGAAAGACAACATTTTGGAACTCTGATTATTATACCCCAGCTGCACTAGGCCTGGATATCCTGTTGCTGCATATACATAAAACTAACCCACACATCAAATTAATAGTGAACATCTGTGAAATTTTTGTTAGAGTTCAGAGGGTTTTGAGTTTTAATCACAATCCTTCAAATATGTACTTACTCATATGGAGACCTATAAGGTGTCACTGAACACTGAAAAATCCTTATACTTATTACAGCATTATAATTGAAATGGGCTTTTGGACACAAGGAAATGTGGGTTTGATCCCTACTCTCATGCTACCATGTTGTTTCCCGAAAGCTACCTATAATCTCTAAGCCCCAGTCAAATTGTATGAATAATGGAGAAAAGTAACTATTCACTTAATAGGGTATGAGATCACCTAGCATGGTTTTTGGAGCATAGTAAATACCTGGCTTAATCAGTGGTAAACATAGTTATTATGACAATTTTCAATTATCAATTTAATTGTGTAATGATTTACTTAAGG
Organism: Orcinus orca; assembly: GCF_937001465.1. Taxonomy (NCBI): domain Eukaryota; kingdom Metazoa; phylum Chordata; class Mammalia; order Artiodactyla; family Delphinidae; genus Orcinus; species Orcinus orca. Next base: position 149,891,381 of record NC_064559.1, on the reverse strand, counting down.
TCTGTCTCCCTCTTTTGAGGCAAATACCATGGATTTACAGACTATTGTTTTTTCTAAATTTTTTGCATAGCTAGCTCTTGGTATTTGATATATAGAGGGCCCAATAAATGGCTGTTAAATAAATGCATTCATTAAGGATTGAGTTTTTTTATTTGCATACTATGTTCAGTTATATTTGTAAAATTCCAAATCAAGTGACTTAGAGAAGAGGAAGGAAAAAAACAAGGTGCATATGTCCATATTCAGTAATAGTTTCTATCACTTATCAACAGTCTGGAAACACTATTGGATAAAGGAATGGATGATATTAAGCTGTAAGAACAGCTATGTTGATTCATTATCTTTGATATGTTCCCTGTGGCTAGTTTCCGTTCAAAGAGCAGGAAACTGCAGTTTAAAGATTCTTGTCCTTCTCATTAACTTTGTCATGCATAATTTTTCTTATATCTTATCCAGCATCTTCAATAACTTGTAGTTGGAGAATCTTCAGGTTAACTTAGTCTGCCATTGTGCTAAAAGTACAACTTCAGAGAAAGACAATAATGCCTTTTCAAAGATAGTTTTCAATTCATTCAATAATTATATGCCAGGCAATCTACTAAGTTCTTGGAAAATATTTGTGATCAGTACAAATTCCTGCCCTTGTGGTATGGCAAAAACAGATTAAAAATATATATACACAAATAAAATAGCATATTTAAAGATGCCAATTACTATGAATAAAGAAAATGAGCAGATACAAGACAGAGAGGAGTAACCCTTTTGGAGAAACTAAGATCTGAGTGAAATTGTTGGGAGCTGAGGGAGTAAGTCAAAGAATGTTTGAAGGAAGGCTAGTCTAGACAGAGAGAATGGCTACAACAAGGTATAAGTTGAAGACAACAAGGAGGACAGAGGAGCTGAAACAGAGTAATAAAAGAAGGGTAAAAGTAGAAGAGGTGAGGTCATGCAGTCAGAGAGATTAAATTTTATAGAAAATTTTCTTTGGCTTTTTGAAAACATTGAATACTGTAATCTAATTCTATAAGCTAATAAATGTTGGCTTCCAATTATGATATGATCTCTTTAGGGCATTCACTATTCCTCATTGTATTCCTAGTGCATGTCATTGAATCTGCCACAGAGTAGTTGACTGATAAAACTGAAGAAAGAATCAATCACGTGGATACTGATTATGTAATTTTTGTGCCAAAAACAAAAATCGGATTTCTAAAACTGATAATCTAAAATATCAAATATTTAGTTCACTTAATAAGCCCTTCTACAGGGCTCCCCTGGTGGCACAGTGGTTAAGAATTCACCTGCCAATGCAGGGGACACGGGTTCAAGCCCTTCCCCAGGAAGATCCCACATGCCAGGGAGCAGCTAAAGCCCATGTGCCACTACTGAGCCTGTGCTCTAGAGCCCGTGAGCAACAACCACTGAGTCTGCCTGTCACAACTGCTGAGCCCGCGTGTCTAGAGCCCATGCTCTGCAACAAGAGAAGCCACCTCAATGAGAAGGCCATGCACCGCAACAAAGAGCAGCCCCCGCTCGTTTCTCAACTAGAGAAAGCCCGCGTGCAGCAATGAAGACCCAACACAAACAAATAAATAATAAAAAGACTTTTTGTACATTTTGATGGCTATATCTTTGTCATTTTTATGGAAATTATCTCAGAGATAGTGTGTATAGAGCAATAGAGAAAAAAATTCCCATACAACTCCACACAGAAAGAGAAAGAGAAAGAAAGGAAAAGAAAACGAAAGGGGTGGAGGGAGAGAGAGAGCAAATGAAAAGGGATTTTGTCAGTTTTTAAGTACAGTGTCTTTTTGGTATTGGCAAGGGATTGGTTCCAGACCCACACAGGATAACAAAATCTGTAGATGTTCATGTCCCATAGTCATCCCTCCCTATTCGCATCCACAATTTCAACTAACTTTGGATCATAACATAGGTAGTACATGATCCAGAGTTTGTTGAGTCTGAGGATATGAAGGGCTAACTGTAAAGATTTTGTTTTAAAAATCACAGTCTGTCTTTGTTTATCTTCAATTAAGTTTGTGAAAATGATGTAATTAAAATCCAATCCAACTTGTTTGGAAGCTTCAATTATCACCCTCTATTTTATTCTCCCAAGGTAATGGAGAAACATCTTTGTGCATTACTGGAAGTATATCCCATGCCAATCATGACTGGGAGGCAAAAGTTGGTTAGCTATATATGTATATGTAATCGGTAAATTGAAATATTAATATGATATGTGGGTAGATATTTTTATGAAAATATGAAATATTTCCATAATGGCAAAATTCCTAGGGCCACCTAGACATTTTTCTAGACATAGATATCAATAGGAATTACATAGATAAGGAAAAGATTTATAAGCAAGTTTAACTCACCTTTATAATAATATAAATTACAGTATAATTGAAGAAGCTTTTTCTATGAAATTTGATAATGTTAAGGTAACTTGGGAATATTATAGTCATTTCAGAGTTTCTTTGTACTTGATAGATTTCCTCAGATATTAAAGTGATTTTTTAAGTGATTTTTTGCCACAAGTTATTTTTCCCTTTAAAAACAGAAATATGCATTTACTTATTAAACTTGTATATACATTTATGTGTCATAAAAAATGTTTAAATATTCATACATCTCTGCATATAAACTTTATAATATAATTTAACATCTATAATTTACTTTAAGATTACAATGTTTTCACCTCTGAACTGTGAGTACTATAAGACTAAGAAATTGCTACACTAATTATTCTTGTTCATAAATAGTAAGATAATTACTGCAGTAATATTCTATTCAAAATGAATATTGGATCCACCCCCTGGCAAACTTAAATTAGGAATCTTTTTCTTTCATTTGTGCAAGATGTTCTTCTTTTATCATTTTTAAACACATATTTTAATGTTAGAAATAGCAACACCATTAAGAGGAGACTCCATATTAGGTAAGAAATTCATCAATGTGGTTATACTCCTTGTATTCAAATTTTGAAGTTACTCCATGTACAAATAATAGTTCCATTAGAATCTGATTCTGCTGACTTTGCCCAACCAAATGCACACACATTAGGGTATAGCAATCAGAATAGCATCAGCTAGGTTGAAAGTTATTAACACATTTGAAATAAGGAATGAACCAAACCATGAAGACCATCAATATTTTGATGAAAAATTATTATTTTTTCTATACCAAAGTACTGCCCACCAACCCCAGGCTGAAATGAACATTCTCTAGTTAAAGTTCCACTGTATACATATAGAATGTATTTCTATAAAATACCTTTAACATTTTGTTGCAACTGATTTTGCTTGTGTGCTTGAGGACAGTAACTATGTGTTACTTTTTCGTATCCCCAATTCCAGAAAAATCCCTGGCACACAGAATGAACCTCAACTAATGTTTGTTCAATTAATGAATTAATCTGAGTTTTAAAAATAAGTCACTTGTTTCTTTCCCACACAACACAGACTATGATTATATAAGGCTTTTTTATTAGTCAACATAAGTAATATTATCCAAAAAGACAGACCCCAAAGCACAGTGGTATAATAAGCAGGCAGGCATACGTGTGCATGCGTGCCTGTGTGTGCGCACGTGCACGCGCACGCACACGCACACACACACAGACACACATATACACTACATGCTAAGGTCAGTCTCATGGGGTTGAATGCCATGGTTTCACTCCTTATGACAATGCCATATAACACATTTGGTTCCAAGGCTTCTGTGGTAGGAAAATAAGGAGATAGATGAGCCCCAGTGGTTCCTAACAGCCTTTAATTACTTCTGCTCCCCTTTCTTTCAGACACACCAATTATAGAATTCCAGCCTAACTGCAAGGGAGACTGGTCATGATAAAACACTGGATTGATATTTAGTGACCACACACTGTTTCTGGCACAGTATTTTTCTTTAATGGTTTCAGAAGTGTCTTCCCAAAGAGATTGCAAGCATTAAGGACAAAATACATCATCTTGTTTTTGTATATCTCCTAGATATACAACATGGCAGATATTTTGGAACTTATTTATTTTTTTGAAAGTATTTTTTTTCCAAATTGTAGTGATCACTATAAATACTCACTTGTGTATCTTTCCTCTAAAAATTAAGTAGAGATATTAGAAGTTTCTAATTGGTTGACGTTATTAAAACTAGGGTGTTCCTTTGAGGAGGAGGGAGGAGTTGTTAAGATGGTAATATGTGAGCATCAGAATCCCTTGAGGTGATTTTCCAGGTGTATGTGCTAAGACTCCACCCTTGGAAAGTAATGTGTTTTGGGTGTGGCATAGGGGAATATTATTTCGAAAAAAATAGTTCCTTTAATTATTGCTCAAACTCCTGTTGTCTGAGAATAATTGGTAAGCCCTCTAAATTTTGAAGAATTAAACAATTTCACAGTTTAGTAATTGCTTTGACACTCCTACCAAATTTTTGGAACACGGAAAACCAGAAAACCATGTGAGTGGTTTATTTATGTGAATGGCTACATTTGGTATCTTGATGCCTTGGGTTAATCATGATTTTGCTGTCTCTATTTGGATAGTCCAGAACAAAACAACTGTATTCCTGTGTTCACTCTTTCAGTATGATTCTGAGGAGTGGCATTGATTTATTTTCTACATAATCTGTATTGTGTGCCAGAAAACTCAAGCTGGGCTTGTTCCTGGATTTAAAACCATACCACATGCCTCAGCCTCTCTTGTGGTTACTTATGAACTATAGTCAATGCAGTGGGAGAAGTGATGTATGTCACTTTCAGGTCTGAATCAAAAACAAACAAACAAAAACCAAACAAATATATCCATGATCCTCTCCCCACTATCTGACTTGACTTGAATGGATAAAGTACTGAAGATGTATTAAATATGGGAGTCCTATTATATGGAAAATGTCTGCAACCCTGAATCATGTGTTTGGGGAGATTCTCACCAAGAATACTTGCATTGTTCTGGACCATGAATGAGAAGTAAATTTTTCAGTGCCAAGTCCTTCAGTTTTTGGAATTTTTTGCTTCAGCAGTTGGTATTATCTTAACCCTATCTTAACCCTTAATCAGATTGTTTTTACTTATTTTAGGTCATCACTAATAAATGTTATCTTCTAAGTATTAAATCTTACTGCTTTTAAAATCTGTATATTCCTTTAAATATCTGTCACATGGGCTTTGTGGCATTAAATTTCTTTAGGTTTCCACTGCTAAATCTTCATTGGAAAGTACGAGTATCTAGATATGTATAATCTAAATGACATTTATTTTCAGTCACAAATTGTGATTCTGTTTGTATTTCCAGGAAATTAATATATATTTATTTTCATTCAATACATACATACACACACATACACTTGCACACAACTGATTCTATCTTCACCAGATAATTAATTCTAAAATGAGTTGAAGACACCACATCAATTGTGCTTGAGTCAATATGTGAGCATATGTATGGAACAGCAATGTTCACCCTTTTTCACTAGGACATACACGTCTGATAAAATTCACATAAACCTTATGTTCCCAATGGTTGTGACATAACTAATGTAGACTGCTAGTTATGCACATTTCCATAGCTGTAATTTCATTCATTTACCTTCCTTTCAAGAAAGCATATGAATCAGACTGACATTAGAGCAATGACCTCTGAAATGTTCTAATCAAGTAAATCATTTACTTTCAAATTTTTAAAGTAAATTCATCAAAAGTTGGTTATCTTAACTATGATTAATAACAAATTACTTGTGGCACTTTCTATAATGAGTCTCACTACATAAGTGATCCTGACTCTGGCCAGGTTTCAATCTTGGCTTGCTATCTATTAAAAATGTAGCCTTCTAGAGCTCAGTATTCTCATCTGTAAAAAATGGGAATAGTAATATTAATGATTTGAGAGGTAATCTATATCTATCTATCTATCTATTTTTATATATATATATGTGTGTGTGTGTGTGTGTGTGTGTGTTGCTTTTCATGATGTTTGCCTTATAGTTACCATTTAGAAAATATTAGCTGTTATATCAGTCAGAGATGAATAGCAGGAAATTAAATTAACTTTATCAAGTGAATATTATTTTATAAAATCCTCTATTTTATTCTTCTTCAGGTCAGTCTTGGTTTCCATATCTTTCTTCATTGGGGCATTCACTCTTTCTTATCCTGACATACAGCAAGGGAGGTTAACTAAGTTTGCAAAGGGATTGCATATATGGCAAAAAAGAATACTGGATTAACCTAATGGAGACACAAACCTGACAGGCACTCACATTAGAGAGAATTTCTCTGCTCCAGTTCAATGTGCACAAATATAATTAACTTGAATAGGAATTAGCTATTGCACTTAAAAAAGGGTAACCTTATTTTTAAGTTGATTATTTTCCTACTTAGGAAAACACATTTTTTTGAGAGACATTAGTATTACCTTTATGATAATATCACAGTCGTGTCTGTGCATAGAGGAGAAAAGATTATTACCCTGCATTCTAGGGATATATCTGTGAATTTTATAATAATGAGCAAGGGCCTGGATGTACAATAAATCTCTAACAATGGGGATAGATGATTTTTTCCAACAGAGTAATGTTTGTAAGCATAGAAACTAAAGAGTGGAGAGCATAAGAAATTGTCTTCCCTTCATTTTATTGTTGAATGTATGTGACAGGTACTAGAGTTAAATGTATAAATGGTATGTTTCTCATTGTCTATTTAGGACTGAGAACAAATTAATATTTATAAAATAATGTGCATTAATTAAATTTTGTTTAAAGGTATAAATAATAATACAATTGATGAGGGGATATAAGACCCATAAGAAAACAGATTGTTATAATTTTCAAATAAAAATAGTAAAGAATTTCAGGGGATAATGTAATTATAATCCTAAAGAGAAGATGAAGAAAAATTCATTGATGGGAAGTTGAAAAAGTATATGAAAGTTAAACACTGAGATATCTGAATAAAAATAATAGACTAAATAAAGAAAAGGGATCTATGCTTCCTTCCAAAATCCCACTAAAATGAGGATTTAAAAAAATTAGTTAAATATATATGACTGGAGAGACTAGGAAAAAAAGACAATGGCAACAAAATCTTCCAAGTTGGAGAGCAGATAGTTGAATGATAAGTAACATAGCCAAACCAAGAACACTCAATCATAAGAGGGAAGAGGGGAAAGTTGAGAGGCAAACTTGATTTACCTTAGAGTAAATGCAAAGAGTGGAGAGCATAAGAAATTGTTTTCCTTTCATTTTTTTGTTGAATGTATGAGATTCCCTAAAAGACTCAAGAATTATATGCACAAGATACTTTTGGAAACAAGAGGAAGATGGAACTAAAAGCCAAATAGCTGGTAGGAAGCCTAAGAATCACTTACAGGACTAAAAACTCAGAGACCAAGATGACAAATATCTGAGGAGAACATTCACTTACAAAATCCTAACAGACTAGAAAAGTAATATCATAAGATGCAACAAGGAATCACACATAGATGAACACTTTTTAATAAGCATAATAAACATATACTTATCAAGGGAAGCTTGTATAATATAAAGGGACAAAAATGATAAAAAGAATGAAGTATAAAAATTAAGCATAAAAACATGAAAGTTTAGTTTTTTAAACAATGAAATCTTTGGGACTAATATAATAGATAAATGACTTTTCAGATCAATCCAAGTAATCCTTTAAGAAAAAAAAAAAACAGAAAAAGATAAATAGGGAAAAAAAGATAAAGAAAACTATAAAGAGAAAAGTTAAGAGATAGGAGTAAAATTACCATCCAACCAAGAAATAGAATAGGAATTCCAAGAAGGAGAAAATATTAAAATGTAAAGAATAAATTCTTTAATTAAATATCAGAGGTAAATTTTTCAAAATGAAAAGAAGATGAAAGATATCAGATTGAAGGGTCTATGGAGGATTATCAGGAAAAAAAAAAACCAGCACAACTCTGATCAAGATGGTGGAGTAAGAGGACATGGAACTCACCTTCCCCTATGAGCATATCAAAAATATATTTATATAGAACAATTCTCACTAAAAACTAAATGGAGACTGGCAGAAAGACTCCTGTATAATCAAGGCTGTAAGAAAGATCCACATGGAATATGGGAAGAAGGGAAGAAAAGCAGTCAGATTCAACCTGTGCTCCTGGGTGGGGATTCAGAAGAAAAGGGAGATGACATGGCAGAGATCCTCCCTGAAGAGTGAGTGGTTCGAGCCACGTATTGAGTGCCCCAGCCCTGGGGTCCAACAAAGGGAAGACAAGACCCCTTTGTTGGTAGAAGTGGGGGTGGAACTAACAGAAGGGCTGTGGGAAGCCTGGAAACCTTCCATGAAGAGTGCATGAATACTTTCTTGCTCCTGAGGCAGGGCAGAGAATGTGAATTGAGAACACACTGTTGGCTGACTGGTTTCCCACAGTCACCCCAGTGTGCACCTCAGCCTGAACTGAGCGAACACTCCAGCCCTGCTTGCCCATGTCACAGCTTTATGGTCAAGCAAGAGCTGCCATGACAGATGAAAGCCTTCAGCTCTGAGACACAGAGGGGCTCAGACCTGAAGCAGTATCTGAGCAGGGAAGGGGCAGCCATTGCCAGTGCTGATACGGATGGTGCATCAGAGCCAGTCCAGATCTCTGATCACGGCCAGACTGCCACAACTTGTGCTCCAGACTTTGCCAAATGCCTGCACTGGCCCCTCTTGCTCCAGTGTTGCTCCCCTCTGGAGCAAGGGTGTCAGTGTTGGGAAGGGGGTAGAGCTCACACTCAAAGGGAGCTGAGTTGGCTCAGACTCAAATTTCAGGGCTTTTGCACCAGCAATTTGGGACCTGACCCCACCCCCCAATAGGGTGATGACAGCTACTGATCACAGTACAAGCTCTGGCTGAAAACTGGCTCTGGCCCTAGACCTTCCATCTCCATCCCCACGTCCTACCAAGGTGATAGCAACCGAAATACCCTGAGGAAAAACCTATTTTGTATTCACATCAAATCCAGTTCTCCCTCCAAAGCCACTGGACACAGCAGACTGTAGAGGGATGCCCCACATAAGGATACCCCTTCTAGACTGCAATAGGTAACTGTTCCACCTTATTACATAAAGGCAGAGAAATTTGTCTCAACTGAAAGAGCAAGAGAAAACTCCTGCAAAAACAACTAATGAAACAGAAATAAACAATTTACCAGATAAATAATTCAAAGCATTAGTAGTAAAAATGCTAACTGAATTAAGGGAAAAAAATATATGAACACAGTGAGAATTTTAATAAGGAACTAGAGAATACGAAAAAGAACCAGTCAGAAATGAAGAATACAACAACTAAAATGAAAAACACACTATAAGGAATAAATAGCAGACTAGGTGACACAGAAGAATGCATAAGTGATCTGGAAGATAGAATAATGGAAATCATCCAAATGAGAGCAGCAAAAAGAAAAACAAATAAAAAATAAGATAACAGTTTAAGAGATCTGTGGGAAAACATCAAGTGTAACAACATTCACATTATAGATGTCCCAGACAAGGAAGAGAGAGAGAAGGGGATTGAAAATGTATTTAGTGAAATGGCTGAAAACTTCTCAAACCTGAAGAAGAAAATAGATATCCAGATGCAGGAAGCACAGAAGGTCCCAAATAAGATGGTGTGTGTGTGTGTGTTTGTGTGTGTGTGTGTGTGTGTGTGTGTGTGTGCATGTATATTGATCTGGATGTTCCCAGTGAGATTGAAAAAGAAAGCATACATGGAAAAGACAGTTGAGAATGTGTTAACAAAACCAAGATTATAAAAATAAATGTAAATTAATCCTTTAATGTCACAAACGTATGTCCACACAGAAACACACATACTTGCGCACATATGCATTATTTATAATGAGGCATAACTCAGGCTTGTAAGTAAAACCAAAGATTTTGAGCTTCCCTTTGCCTCTGATGATATTCAGTGAAAAGGGGAAAATGACTAAGTTATGGCAGCTGAAGTCAGTTTGGAAATTTGAGAGATGACCGTCTCCAGAAAACTCAGATAGTATGTGTTTTGAGGCTGGATATCATTCTGTGTGTATGTGTGTGTGTTTGTGTGTAATAGTATGTATGTGTATTTATGCCCTATGTAAATATTAAGCTTCAGCATTCAAACCTCTGCTTTGCAACTGTACATTGCTTTTGGTACTAATCTGATTAATTGAAGGGGACCTTGGCATGTGTTTAAAAACACTTTTAGGAAAAGCTAAATGCAAGTGTTTTGAAGGAAAACACTTCCACTGTGCTTTTCAACTAGTCTAAGACAGAACAGTTCAACACAGCTTCTGAAAGACAGGGCTGAACTTTCCCAGAGTTCTCCTTTGTGCTTGAGAAAATAATGTATCAATCAATTAAAAACACCCCAAATACAATCTATGAAATATACTTCTCTATTCTACAATCAACAATGTTGATCAATAACTGAGCTCTTTTTCTTTACTTTCATGCTTCATCAAAAACTATTTTTTCCATGAGAAAGAAGTGAGGGAATAAAAAGAAATCCAAAATTACAGTGGAAAATGTGTATCCTTTCCACAGTAGGAGGGAAGTTAACTGTGCAAACAGGTTATTTAAAATGACTCAGAACTGGCTTGCATCTGTGCCCCTTGGACTGAGTGCTGATTATTTACAAAGCAGTTTTACCCCTGACATGGACCTCTCTGGATAGCCAGCTAAGGAAACCCAGGGTTGCTATAACAGGGCTTTTATTAACACCAAAGTGATAATTTCAAATAAGTGGTCAATTCTGAAACAAAGGACAGGAATAGCATTTACTTGTTATGCAATGTTCAGACCTTGAACAGCATAATAAGGACAAGATTGCAGGGTTCATTTTATTTGCATATTATTTTATTAACATTGACACTGGCTAAGCAAATAGAGACTACATATGGAGCCCCAAAGTAGTCACCACCCTTGCATGAGAGGTTTTTGACCTATCTAACTAGACCCAGGGATCAGTAAAAAGAGTGGTATGAGCACACACATCTTGGCTAAATTCCAATGGTGTAATTACCTTCTTCCTACATAAAATTCTTCCTGCCTTTCTCTCTTGAAGTTATTTTTCTACCTCCCTTCCTAAATGCCGTTGTGCTGTGGAATGGCTGTCATATTGGATCCCACAGGTGCCTGCCTTCAGCTGTGAGTGAGTGATCTATGTAGATAAGGCACTTGGAGATCCTTCTGTATGAAAGGTGTAATATAAATATATAAAGTATTGTTCATCTCCCTTGGGAAGTTCACTTAACGTGACATGCCAAGACTTATTGGTAAGGCAGTCTGGTAAACCCACTTTCTTATCAGGACTTGGTTTCACTTTAAGAGTGAGTTTTAAATTGTATCTCTGTGTAAATGCCATATAATACTAATACTTGGGACTTCAAATGTGCCTTTGCCTGAGGATGTCAAGATGTCACAGGAACTCTGTGATTTCCTCTGCACTTTTTGGGTGTAGGAGGTAGCAGAGGTGATGCCAGCATTGAATAGGGAACTGTTTTAAACTGTTCCTGTTAAGGTAAAAATCTCTGAGAGGCTCCGCACAGTAAACACATGAAAATCTCTCTAATAGTTATTAGAAAATTAAGCAAAAATAGAAGGCATTCATAGTATAACACGCAGATTTTTATGTCAGTTTTGAAATTTTGGATCCAGTGGAATCCTAACAATATAGCCTAAGGTTGGCATTGTAATTAAAGGGCTCTCTCTGCTAAGGATATTGATTTACCATCTATGCAATCTGTATCTTACCACAAGTGTGCTGAGATGTATTCAACTTCTCAAGGCCTCAGTTTCTTCTCCCATGAGTATTTCTGAGGGTTCACTGTACTAATTAAATGAGAGATATTTATTAAATATATCTAGCATAATACATTCTCAATGTATGGTGTATATAGTGGCAATAATTATAATTATTGAAATTAATTACTAATAAATTACAGTTTCTACTTATTTTCTAAAAGAAATAGATGCAGAGATGACTTCCCTATATACATAAAATATTAAAAATTATGAAAAGATACTTACAAATCTCAAAAAGAAATAGAGGGATGTGATGATATCAGAAAGTTAACCCTTGAGAGTTAAGTTTTATTTTGAGTGTTTTAGCAGCAAAAGCTCAGAAATATGGAAAAATGAAAAAAATATGAAAGCATAAAAAGTTTAGATAGTTTTCATTGTTTGATAAGATAAAAATTCCAGATCATTAGTAGAGACAAATTATTCTGTGATATTGAGGTAGGTTTCTTTTAAGTTAGTGGTTTAATAATTTTTTAAAAAATTAGCATTTTTAATGCAGCTATGCTGTAATACCTAACCTAACAAGGGATTTTGACTCTAGGAGATTGATTCTGTCCAAAGGTTCTGCATCAGTGTCATCCAATGGAGATATAAAGAATATAGACACATTTATCATTTAAAATTTCCTGGTAGCTACATTAAGAAATGTAAAAATAAATAAGTAAAATTAATATTATAATATATTTTATTTGACCCATTATATTTAAAATACTAGTATTTCCATGTGTAATCAATATAAAATTTATTAATGAGATATTTTGGATTACTTTTTCCATACTAAGTCTTTAAAATCTATTGTGTATTTTATACTTACAGTACATCTTCATTTGTGCTAGCCACATTTTAAGTTCTTAATTGTATCCAGATGTCATGGTTCTAGATTCTAGTGCTTACATGTTGGATAGCATGGTTCAAAATAAACTTTACATGGACAGACATAATATTTAATGATGTAGAAAAGTAAACAGAAAAGCAGGCATGAAGATGTTACAAAAGTTCATATACACACTCTTGATGATATGATCATTGACTGCTATGTCCAAACTTGCATTAATTTTTCCATTTATTCTTATATTTAACAAATATTTGAGTACCTATTATATTTCTGAATATGCAGGGGAAATGTTTAACCTTTCCTTAGTAAGAGGATTATTAAGTAGGCAAACCATTAGCATCAAACAGTGCAGGAAATATTATAATCACTGAGGAAATAGCAGCAAGCAAAGTGAAATCCCTGCTTCTGAGGCTTAAATTTAAGTAGGGTCAGGCAGATAATAAAAAAATAAACAAATAATGTATTTTTCCAGGTGATGATAATTGCTATGAAGAAAAAATAAAACAGAATAATAGTGAGGTAGTGGAATTCTTGAACCCTGCTTTAAATAGAGTGGTTAGTGAAGTACCCTCTGATGTAAAATGTAAGCAGAAACCTGTATCAAGGGAGGATTTGAACCAAGAAGTTGCAGGGGAAAGAGCATTCTGGAAAGAGAGAAAGCCAAGCACAGAGGGTTTCAGAAGGAAATTCAAGAAGAGCAGATTGGCAGATTTCAGGGACAATAGGGGAACCATTGTGCTTAGAGAGCTGCTACTGTGGTGGAACTTAGATGATGTCAGATAAGAATTTTGGATGTTTCTGGGGGAGCTGGAGGGTTAGTGGAAGTATATGAGCAGCGAAACAACATGATGCCATATAGGTTTTGAAAGTCCATCTGTCACTGTACTTTTTTTGGAGAAGAGATAGTACTAGAGGAAGAGTGGAAGCAGTGACAGTCCAGATAATAATAGACTATGTTGTCTTGGCCCAGACTAGTAAAGATGATAAATCATCTTGATGAAAATCAAAATCAGCTACTAAATATATAAAGCCAGTGGCTTTGTTTTACTTCCTATTAAAATCATTATTGAATGAACTGTTCTATCAGTAGGGCAAGCATATTCATATCTTGCAAATTTAATTCCCTATGTGGCATTTTGTGAAAATTTCAATATTGAATTCAATACAAATTGTTCTTGTTTGTCTTTGACATTGCAGTGCACTGTGTTATGATACGAAGAAAACAATCCAATGATCCAGTGCTCTCCTTTCTTGCTCTCTGTCCAGGGGTTTATAGTCTGATAAGGAAGACAGTAGCACAGATTTATATAGAAAAAGTCAGACAATGGTATGTGTTATCAGAAAAGGCAAACCAATGTAAAATGAGGAAATAAGGAGAGAATTGAATTAAACATAGAGACTCATTTATTCACGTACCTGTTCATTCAATGACTATTGTCAGAGACTGTGATATGTATTGACTATTCAAAGATGACTAAGATTGCAGAGTCTAGAGATGGTTCATGGACAAAGATTCTACCTGTGAGGGCTTACCCTGAGATATAGAGTCACAGAGTTGGGTAGGCTACTTGGATATTTACTCAGGACAGTTGTAGGTAAGTAGCATATTTAGAAAAAGATTCCGAAGCACAGAGGCATAAGTCAGGAAAAGGTCAAATCCAGAGGGGCAATACCAAGTACAAGGTCCAAAGGACAAGATGAAAATCCAAGTCAGAAGACATGAACATCAGGAACTGGTTAAAGCAGAATATGAGGTAGTTCAGAGCAAGCAGGCTGGTTAACACAAAGACAAAGAAAATGATGGTTGTGTGAATGAGGGGCAGGCCTTAAGGTTTAAAGGAGCTGGACTCCACTGGATAGGTTGTGCCTTTTGTATATAATTGGAATTGACAATGTGGGAGGACAGTGACAGAGAGGTTTGGATAGAAAGGGATTCCTTCCAGAAGTAAAATTTGAACAATGGTATGTATGCTGGGGATTTCAGGGTGTTACCAGAAGAATAGTATGTGTTCAGCAGATGTAACATAGATATTTGTGGGAGGACAGGTGAAGTGAAACTGAGGTAAAGCGATGAAGGGTTTTAAATGTTAATATTTATGTGTGCGTCTTGATGAACCATTGAATGTTTCGATAAAAGTGTGAGTGATGTGATGCAAATTATTATTTAGGAATATATTTTAGGGTTCAATGTATAGGACAGATCAGAAAGAAGATGCAGAAAGACAAAGCTTCTATGAAATCCAAAAATGAAGTCATTAAGTATAGGACCAGGGTAGGGAGTGGAAAAGAGTAAAATGATACAAGAAAAAAAAAAGAAAGAAAAGAAAAGAAACAGAGTCAGTGTTAGCTAACAAATACAGGGCAGTATAATTGTATAATTTTTGCCTGGTCAAGCCTTCTAGACTTCCCCTCATTTATATAAGCTACGTAAAAGAGATCATGTGTGGTAACAATTTTAGGCCTTCAGGGAATATGACTTATGACAAAGGAGAGCATGGCAAACCTCCCCAGGGAAAACAGGCAACCTAAGAATAACAAAGTCTGTTGGAACACATGCTTCTCTTCTACCCATCCTCCCATCTTATGTATTCTACTACTTTAGCACGAACCCAGTTATATTCATTACTTTAATTTAGAAATATTGGTTGAGCAATTTACTCTTGCCAGGCATTGTACTGGATGCTTGACTATAGTTGTGAACACTCTGCTTAGATCCTGTTGATGAAGTTTAGTTAAGGATACAGGTGATAACTATTAAGGCAAACTTGATAAATGCTATGAAAGAAACAACATTATCTGAGAGAAAATAATACAGTCAGATCAGTGTGTAGATACTTGATTTACATAGATTAGGCAGGGAAAATGTAGCTCTCTTCTACCTTTTCTCTTTCTTCCTCCCTTTCTAATTTCTCTCCCTACAGAGATGTCAGGAGAAATCAGAAACTGGAGGTAAATTTTAGAATCATTTATATAGAGAGAGTAATTAAAATCATGGAATTTAATATTAATCATGGGATCAGATAAAATATGGGTAGAGAATATATATAGATAAGAAGAAACAGACCAGAGCTTTGGAACATTTGAACAGTCAGCACCCATAGAAAGTGAGATGAGCCAGCCATGGATATTGAGGGATGATCGGGAGACTGTAGTATTAGGAAAGACATGCAGCAAACATAAATAAAGAAGAATAAAGAAGTTGGGAATAGCCTATTTTGTCAAAACCTGTTTGAAGTTAAGTAAGAAAATAATAAATATGTAACCATCAACTGTGCTAGCATAGAGGCCATCAGAAGGCACATCTTTAACTTATAAACCCTAAATGCACAAAACTAGCTTGTCTGCTTCATCACCCTCTTTATTTTCCAACTGTTTGTGTTGAATGAAGGCTTCTAATTCTTTCAAAACACTAATCTTACTAGAGTCAAATCCCTACTTGTAAGAGAAGGACTTAATCCTTCTATAATCCTCTCTTTACCTCTCTATTGAATTATTCTCCTTAGCAAACAATTAATGCTCCACTCTCCTCTGTCTTTAAAATCTAGTATACTATTCAACAAAGCTAAGTTTCCAGTTCATAATGATACCCTATGATTACTTTTACTTTGTGTCTTCCTTGAGAAACCACTAAAATGGCTTTTGGTTTTTGAATGAAGCGTGAGTTTAGGCCATCAGCAGAGAATGAAAGTTTGATGAAGCTTGGGACATTTTGAGAAAGACAAGATAGAAAATAGAATGGTAGGGAAAAGGTTTTAGGAAGACATAGTAGGAAGGCTGGTAGTGATGATATCTCAGACAACTCTCAAATTTTCACTTTGTCTGAAGTTTAGGATACTCAATAAAGAATAAAAAAAGAATGAAATGGAACTTTCCCCCTTCTCCTCATCTGAAGAAAGACATCCAACCTAATATGTGTATGTGTTTCATAAAGTCTCTCTTTTTCTCAGCAATCTAGGATGTTAAGGGCTGTTTTTTTTCCAGAATACAAACAGACATAAGAACAGTAAAAATTATTCATCATATTCAACTATTAGTTAAACTGGAGTTACATAAAAGGGTGTGGTGAATTGAATTGGAGGCACAATTCCAAAGAAAATTATTATAGCCCCAACTGAAATATTTATATGTTAAGATACCAGTGGCCTAAAGCATCAGAGACCAAATATACATAATGAGGCATAGTATTAAAATGTAATTGAGATCTGCTAGATATACAAATAGGCCAAAAAAAAAAAAAATGACCTTTCTCCTATGTCTAAAAAGGAGGGAAAAAAGCCTTATGTCCTCAACGTGAAATAAAAATTAGTGATCAGGGATTTAGGCTATAATTATTTTCCCTTAATTTTGCTGTTATCATTACATTGTATCTATAATATATACATTGATGTATTTATCTTCAATTTTTTTTTTCCACTTGGAATTCTGTTCCCATGGCACATAAAATGTCCTGGACTCTTCAGTAATACAATGTTGAACTTGATCCTAGGTTGTATCTGTAAATAGTGATGATGTTATGGAGTATTAGACAGAAGATAGGTATAGGAAAGAAGTTTCCCTTTTTTGCTTGCTATTGGAAGAAGAACATACCACATATCTTTCATATGGCCCTATCCACTCTCCACCCTTCTCTACCCACTTTGGGCCCCTGGAAACTGCCTCAATTACTTCCCTTTCCCTCCATCTTCCTCTTTAGTTCAGCAATGGAAGTTACCAGTAGGATATATGAAGATGCAAGGAGACAGAAATCTGAAGAACAGGTTGACTACATTGGGTTGGCTGCATCCTTTCTCTAAGGAGCCTTTTTATATATGGCTATTTTGTCCAGGATTTGGTAACCACTTCCTGCACTGTTCCTTAAAGACTTAAGGGATGATAGCTTTCTGCTTTTACTAGGCCTAGGATAGTGTATTATCTCTTATTAAACTCTGCTCACACTTTGTAAATTATCCTTTATCAAAACCTTCAGATTACCAGATTATGATATATGTTTCCTTCTGGGACCTTGACAGATCAAAGGACTTTCATAAGACAGAAGATATTTGATCTGGGAGATTAGGTATGATAAGGTAATATTAGAGTTTATAAGAACATTGAGTCAGGCTTGGAATGGTACATATATGGTCTGACTCAAGGTTCAGTGAGACAAAAATCCCTGCTTCTCTAGGTGACATCAGAAAAATAGGAGACCACAGCTGCTGAGGAGATTGAGCACAGAGCTCTACCAAATTAACTTAAGGAATTAAAAATTCAGTTTAATTCTAGGACCATGCAAGGAAAACATACAATGATCCTGAAACACCTTGTAGTACCAGAAATTGAGGATGTGCTCAAAGCACAAAAGGGTGGGAGCAAGTCAAAGGGACACAGGGAACCAAACTGAAAGAACTCTCAAAGGCCAAAACTGGAAAAATTTAAGCAACAGAATAAATAATAAATAAATAGCACAGCAATGAATTCTCACCCAAAGTAAAAAATATATATATGCATAAACATATGATGATGAGTACATGATAATATAAATAAAAGACTAAATAAATATATAAATGGAGATGAGAATAATCTTCTTTGTAGAATAATCCCATATAATAAATATAGGTATTCCCCTTTTTAGGAAGCAGAGCTTAATTCCCCTCCCTTCCCCTGAGGGTGGGCTAGACTTCAGTTTTTCTAAATTCTTTAGCTATACAGTTTGATTCTTCACTGAGAAGAATGTGTTGGATTTTCGAAAGACTGAGAGCATGTTATTCCTGCTAACTCCAATACCCATACTGTTCCCCAGCCCACAGCCTCATCTAATTTTGGCTTATACAAATGGTACTTATTATACTTGTGGTAGCAAGAAACAAATTGATCCAAATAAGTTTTGTTTTGCTTCGTTTTTTTAAAAAAGCCTCTACTCTACATTTTTTTCCAAAGAAGGGAGAACAAACAGCAGTTTTGTGTGTTCCATTGATTTCTATAGACAAAGAAAAATGTACTTAATAGTTCATGTGCTAAGATGTATTGACTGATTTTACCCCCTGACTTCAGGAGGATAAAAGGAATGTATCTTTCTGGACACAGAGATGAGAAAACTTTCCTTGTGCTACTGTCTGGCTAGTTCAATGCAAATCATGGTCTGACTGGAGAGTCATTGTTCTGAAGGAACCTATAGAGGCACAATTTCCCTTTTGCTCTCAAAGAACTATAGGGAATGGTTATCACAAATATTGGGCAACTGAAAGAACAATAAATCAACATGAATTTATTAAATACCTGCCTTTTCAAGGCAATTTACTAGATACCAGTAGATATTGGGGAGGGGGGAGAATAAAATGATACATGTTTCTAGTGTTGCATTATACATTTTAGAGAAAAGAAGCCTGGGCAAGTTTTATGAAAAGCAGAATTCTTTTTGAAATATATGGATAAGTAACTAAATTGACTGAGAAGAGAGGTTAAGTGTGAATAGAATGTATGATCATAAACTTTTATTTTGGTGGACCAGACAAAGCCAAGTGGCTGTGAAGCATCATCTTGTAACCCCTGGCTGTTAGAGCAGCCATGCACAGACTAGCATTAGAGGCACCACTCCTACTAATAGAAACTTTAAGGGACTTACTTCTAAAGAAAATTGATTTTAGAAGGTAACATTTCAAGTTCTCCTAATTTGAGGATCTTAACACTACAGCAAGCCTAAGCACAGCAATGAAGACAAAATATAGTCTGAGAATTCTGATGCAACTTCAGAATGACTTGTTTGCAGACCGTAATTAATGAAAAATGTTTCATATAAAGAGGATAAAACAAATCTCTCATGAAACAAATCTCAGTTTGAAATATAAGGTTGAATGCAAGATGCAAAATGTTGAAAAGATTAAAAATTCACAAAACATCTCATAGAATTATTAAATTATATTAATCCTTACTTAGGATTATCTATTTCTAAATTGTTTTATTTGATTAAAAACAAATACAAACATGATATGCAAGTATTTTGGATTTCTCTGAAGCTCCATACACACTGTTAAACAAAAATTATTTGGATAAATAGTCAGTTATTCTAAAACTGGAACCATTTATAAGGAAGAAAGATGGCTAAATAAAATGACCTTATCCAGAATCTTGTGTTTGAACTCAAATACGTTTATCAACAAAGAAAGAGAAATTGAGTTTATCATCAGTCTTCAAAAATGTTATGAATTTTACAATGTCTTTTTTGGTACATATTTGTCTCTGTGCCTCTAATATCTTAAAAGTATCCTTCCTATGGCAAAATCCTGGTTATTCTTAAGACTCTTCTCCTGTGTTTTGACTCCCTAATGGTTTTCTAAAGTCCTTTTGCCTCTCCTGGTATAGTTTTTCCACATTCATTCATTTGACATCTTTTTATTTTCACCTTGAAATTTATTGGCTATCTAGTATATTTTTTGTCTACCCAGATTGAAATTTCTTTCCCTTCAGGGCAAGAGAGATCCCTATTTTCTATCTCAAAAGCCTCACCCTAGCCAGTGAAACTGTAATTTAAAACCTGTAATTTTAAATGATTGGCTGGATGTTGCAATACTACAGAATGTAGCATGAGTTGGTCTGTGTCAGTGGCTGTTTAGCTGCTTAGCTCACAGAGTTTTTTTCTTTAAAGAAAGTGAATGTTATTCTCTAGAGGAAAGAGATGAGCTTGGGAGAAAAAGCTGTTATTGGGAGCAGTTTAATGGTAGAGACTGCAAGTTAGACATGGAATGGAATTTCAGATCTAGTACTTACTAGTTGTATGAATTTGGGTAATTTCCTCATGAAACTGGAAATGGACAGGCTTTTTGAGTCTAACTGCATTCTCTTTAAACCAAATCTCATCAAGTTAATTAATATGAAAACAAAGATTCTATCTTACTTCAAGCAATTGAAGAAAAGCGTTGTCTTTCCTAAAATATGGGGGAAACATCAGCTACATTACTTCACAAACCGTCCTGAAAATCTTGTTAGAATATGACTGTCCTCTTGATAAAACTGCACTCTTAGTTTTCCTCAATGCAGTTCCTTTTCAAATGGCTGCAGCTCTCTTCTCTGGAACCCTCTAAATTCCCAGTTTTTCCACTCGTCTGGTCTGTGTCTCTCCAATCTCATGGAAAACAGTTTTCCCTTCTCTTGACTTCTCCAAACCCCCTACTCAGACTTCACCTCAGCACTCAACTCAGCAGAACAAAGCTGAGTCAAACATCTTGTGAGGTATCTTGAGGAAGCAAAGGAATCATCCTCTTTAGAAACAGAATGGGGCAATGTAAATGCTTACTTACCCATTTCTGAATCCTGTTACATTTCAACTCTCTTATTTTAGTTACCTCATCTATAATGATAATAATAGAACAGTACACACCTCCTAAGAATGTTATTAGGATTTTAAATGTGATAATGCATATAAAGCACTTTATAATTGTCACATAAAAAGGGATTAATAAATATTAGTTTTGTAGTGGCTTGGTCAGTAGTTTCCATGGATTTAGTGGACACTTCTGGTCATTAAATCATTTCTTTACTTGACCTACTAAGATTGCACAACTGAAAAATTCTAATAATTTTGTGGAAGCCATTTTCATTCTTTGTTTAAAGCTTACTTCCATGTTTCTAAGTTCTTGGACACCTGGAAAATCATTTATCGTAAATGATTTTCTAAGCCAAGTAGATGATGATGATTTCCCAAATGAAGTGATCAAATTCTTACAAGAATTCAGTTCACTTGTGCCTTCCTCTACAATCTGAATTTTCTTATAATTAAAAATAATTGTTTTAGCATGAATTAAATACCTCAAACACAAATCCCTCCTTTTGGAAGGTATACAAACTTTGATATTTATTAGCCCTGATATTCTGGGGGAGTTATTTAATCTCTTATAGTTAATGCACTGAATCATAATTTTCTATCTTGGATTGCCCCCAAACCCTGTGCATATCTAAGCTGGATATATGGAGAAATGTTCCTATTTACAGATTGCTGGTATGCTTCATTATAATATGTATTCTAATGTACCAACCTAGATTGTGCATTCAAGACAACCTAATTTCTAGGCATTTCTGTCATTGAATCAAAATTGTTAACTTAGTAAATTTTGGTAGACTCAGTGACCATAGCTTCACATACTTTCATAAGATGAATGAAGATTAAGTGCACTGAAATATATAGAAACACCCAGAGTTAACAATTCCTTCTCTACATAGCACATGTGCCAGTATGAATAGGTGATATGTAAAAATAGTTCTGTATTTCTTTTTTCTATTTCATAAGACAGATTTACTCCAATTTCATGGCTTGTATAGTTTGATGGTTGTGCTTGATAGATCATATATTTGATCATACTACAAATACAGTTTCTCTACACTGATAACCTGTAATGAAATATAATTTCCTTCTAAATGAAAAGAACTAAATATATCTTCCCTTCTAATTGCTAAGATACTTTAATAAAGCATGAAATCTATTATCCAGTTAGTTGTTCTAAGAATAAGACCCAAGGTAGAAATTCACTATAGCCCAATATTTGATTATTAAAAAAAATTGTCTGATTGTAGCTCTAAAAACTATACAACTTGAAATCATGATTTTATTTTCTCTATTTGTTGCAATGTGGAGTGACCTTGTTTAAATAAAATGTAATCAAAAAGTGAGAAATTACAACTAATGCTAGTTAAGGAATGTTGTTTAAATATTTCTTTAAAGAGTAAGGATAATTTTACAATTTTTCAAGCAATTGTTTTAGGTAGTATTAAACTTTTATGTATTAAATGGAAGCCTATGTTTATATACATTTGTTTCAAAAAAAAAAAAAAGTACTAAGACCAATGAGAGGAAATTTTTGTTCACTTTGGCTTTCTGATACATATTATAAGTTAAGTATATTTTAGTTGAAAAAGATATATCAAAGAAACATGCAAAACAATCTGAGTTCAAGCTTATTTTTATTTATTAAATATTGGTTAAATTACCCAGACTTACAAACCTTATATATTTTGTCTTAAGATGTTTCAAAATTAGCTTGAATAATGTCTGAAAACAGCAAGAAGAAAATTTTATCTATTCTCAATTTTATGTGAACATCAAATTGTCCATATAATGATTGACTTGACTAATCTGTTCTCCCAACATTAGTCAATTACTTATCTGCCTTCTGTAAATGATATTCTCTTTCTCTAAAGATTTTAACTCTATGAAGAGTTACCACACATGATAACTCAACACATATAATTGTGTGCTTCAAAACAAGCAAAGTACTGAAGAGCCCAAATAATGAACTAAATAGAATATAAAAACTCATTAACAAGTGTTTCTTGGCACTGGCTCCATGCTGAATAGAGTTATTCTAATCCACCCTGGACTTTCAAATAACAACTTAGGAAAGGAAAATTTTGCCACAGGAAATATGAAAGTTATAATCTCATTTCTGAAAAGCAGATTATAGCTTCTGATTTAATATTTGAGATAGTATATACAGAAGTGATGAAGGGAGTGGGTTTTCAGTTAGACTTATTTGGTTTGACTCTTAGTTCTGCCATTTAAACAATATTGAACAAATTGCCTAAAGTTTCCTTATCTGCAGGTTAATACACATGCAAAAGCTCAAAAGTAATTCAAGTAAGGTATTTAGTATTAGTATATAAAGCATTTAGTTTTAGCAATTAAAATATTTAGTATGATGGACATTATACATATAAGAGCTAAAAAATAAGTAGCTAGTATTTATGTATTATTATGTATTTGTTAAATGTGTATATATTTCTTTCTTCTAATCTTTCTTCTAGGTATTTATTGCAGGTTGGTTTCCCTAGAAGCAGAGATCAGAGTTCAGGAAGAGAAAGAGACTCTTTCTGATCTCAATCTCTCTGATCTCGAGAAAGAGATCAGAGTTCAGGAAGTTTATTAGGGAGTACAGTCAGAACCAGTACCTATGAGGAAAGGGATGGAAACAGGACTGGGCAGTGGGAGAAGCTGTGTGTCAGTGTAGTCACAACAAGGTTTCATTTAAGTCCATGGGCAGCTCTGCAGCTGGGATGGCCCTTTAGAGTTGTCTCTATGGTCATGAGGGGGCTGGATATCTTTACTGTGATTTCTACTAGTCACTGGATATAGGTTTCTCCAGGAAGGGGGTATGACCTTGAGCAATGCAGCTGTCTTCAACTAAGAACAATTCCCTGAAATGACTTACAGCTGAGCATTGTCTTCAGGCAGCATTCCCAGCAGGTGGAATGAATCCTTCTTAAGGAGCATTCAAGCAGCAAATCACAGTATCCATTACAGTGGTGTAATTCCTCAGGGCTGCCGTTCTGGTGCTTGTTCAGAAACTATATTTGTTTCTCCTGTTTTTGTTTTTTGTTTTTGTGTGTTTTGTTATTTTTTAATGTTTTAATTTTTAGGGACTATCCACTGCTGTACCTCTTTTGGAATCAATTAAAGAAAGGTAAGTTTGCTATTAGTAGATGTCTCAGAATTCCTGGATTGAACTCTTTGACAATTTGCTATGCTTCTTGTATGTACTGGGCTTGGTATGGGTTTACAAATGCTTTTGGAACATTTTGGATAGCTATATGCTGAGTCGTTGTTGACAGATAAACAACACAGCTAAAATGGACCTTGTAAGTAAAAGAAAAGGAAACTTGCAGGTAAGTGAAATAATTAAGGAAAGGAAATATTATTATTCAGTCTAGAAAAGAAACTTTGCTTGGGTTTTGAGACCAGAGATGGTTCATCCTCATTGTGCACAGAAAGGATAAAAATGGCTGTATTTTTTATTTAATAACAAGTGGAAATTTTATAACAATAAGGTTGGTTGTATGTGAATAGCGCCAAATAATGGAAAAAACCAAAGACCAATTTTATTATTTAAATTTGATTTGGTTGCAGTGTTTAGCAACATTAAGAGAAAAGGAAATTGTTGGAAGGATACTTGTTTAAAAGATCTCCCCATATTCCAAGGAGGAGTTGGAAAACCAAGTCACAGGGCCTCTTTCATTTACTCTGTATAAGGAGTTTGAGATCTTTCTCTCAAGAAGACAGCCATTAATGTGATTTAGCTATCATTCATCCTACCATAATATTTCTTACTTTCAAATTTCAGTTTATCACAGATGATTGTGACTGTCCATTCCTAGATCAAATAATTATAGGCAATGGGTAGGATCATGTCACATTCTTGTGGAAGCTCTCTTGTGGTAAATGGTGTATCAGGGAGATGGAGTTCCCAGAAGGTGGAGACTCTATCCCAGTAATAATTTATTTTGTTGAATTAACTACTGTTGGCCAAATTGAGACTGTATTCTGCTGCTTATTCTCTGTAGGCAAAGATCAAAAGTGTGTGTGCATGGGTGCATGTATGTCATGATATGGAAGTAAGTAACTGAGAGAGAAAAGTTTAGAATGTATATTAAAATAAGATAAATTCTCATCTGTTTGGAATAATTTAAATCATGCTTCTTTACTAAATCAAGAAAACTATATCATATATATGATTGTAAAATAACATACCCCGATATACTGGGCCTGAAATGAAAGAAAGCCTATTTCCCAAATAAAATAACAAAGTGTAAATATATATTTATCCATGTATGTGGGTGTATGTATATGTGTCTATATATTCCAGTATATATTTTAAAATTAGAGAATAGCATTGTTTTCACCTATTCAAGTTATAATAAATCTTGGTATTTTTCATTAATTTAGTTGGTAATATATCCATATCCTTCATTATTTTATTGCTTACCATATTGGGTGAGTAGTTGTGTGATGTTGGTTGAATATAAATATAGAATTAATTTAGAAATTAGAAATCTAGAAATTTGGTAGCTGGGTAACTCTACCAATGAGAATCTGTATCTAAAGTATAAATATATTTTTAAAGCAGCTTTTGAACTTTTTAACCTATAGCAATGCTTAGTCTGTCTATAAATCCTAGTCCAAAAACAAATTGACACATTTTAGTGGGCTCTTGATCTATAGAAAAATATATGACAGAATATTTTCTGTAGTTAGTAAGTCAATTAGACATTGATTATAACACTGTAGCATCACTGCAATTTTTATTGTCACCATTCTGGCTTAGCAAGCTTGTATACTTCCTTAGATGTGGTAGCAGTCTGGGGTTTAATATTTGGAATTAATTTCTGAAACAGCTCAGATAGGCTAAGCATTCAGCCTGTCATTTTTCTAAATCTTTTGGATGGAATAAGAAGTAGCTGAAACATTCTAGAACTATATTACAGGCTTCAGTGATCACAGGGGTCCATGATTCATTTCCAAAGAAAAGTTTATTTCCTAATATGTCTGATGGATGGCTTTTTATTGGCAATTTTCATATACAATTTGGCGACCCTGCCATTTGTTTTTATTGTTTTTGCCTTTTTGTGGAGAAGATAAAGAAACCAGTTCAGGCCCTCTGGTTGTTTATGTGTGCAGCCAGTTACTAGTGCTGCTTCCCTCCTTTGCTGGGTTCCTTTCTTACCAATCTTTTCTTGGATACCTGATTTCTGAGCAGATGCTCTTTTTAATCTCATCTCACGTTAATTTTAAATATTTATTCATCAAATGTTTCCAGTCTCCAGTAAATTAGGAATTGGTTTTTGCATTGCTTTCATGGCACTCATTGGATTGTCTTCTCATAGTTTACATGTCTGTCTCTTTCAAAGTATTGTTAGCTCAAAGGGAGAAAGGATTGTGTCTTGTCATCTCTACAGAACCAGGGTCTAAGCACAGAACATATTCTAGACACCTAATAGCTTTTGATTGAAGAAATAAACAATCACAGAACATGACTGCAGTTTTGGAATCTTAGTGAATAGAAATTCAAGAAATTAAGACAGCAGAGAATGGAATGGTACTATTTTATTGGTTTGTAGAAGATTACATTAAAAAGAGAGTTATTTTCAGGGGGAAACAGGGTCTACCTATTTCTCTTTCTCTTTAGATGAGTCTTACTATACTGTGCATTATGACACAGAAAAATTAAAGTCACCAGAAGTCAGAATTCTCTGCCTTTCTAATTCTTCATGAATGTCCATCCACATTCATGTTTGACCTAATATGTCCTCCTCTCTTTCCTATGGTTTTCTCTATTCTTCTGACTCTGAACTCTTAATTACATATCTCATTCAAGCCTATCTTCTTTTTTGATGATGCTTTTAATATTTTTTATTCAGCTTATTGTATTTATTTCTCATCCTCCTACTCCCACCCTGTTCTAGCTTTTCCTTTGTGTTTTTCCCTTCATTCTTTAGTTTCAGCAAGTGCACAACTCAAAGTCATAGATTGTCTCTGAGTAGCTACTCTACTTCTCAAGATTTGTTTTCAAACTAGAAGGCTGTGGAAGGGGCTCCAATAATCATATATAACTGTGCTATTGGCTTACTTAAAGCTTGGCACCTGATTCCTGTAAAATGAATCCTACCTGTGAGTTTTTTCCAGAACTCCAGTATGTATGATTTGTATTGATTAACAAAGAACACACTTCAGTCCCTAACATTTTGTTGCCAAAACAGTAAAATCTAAGCCTTCAGAAGTATAGGAAGGATCAGAAAAGATGAATACAGAACCATAATTTTAGGCAACTCCCACCAGTTTATGTATACCTCTGTAACAACTAATGAACAAGATTCTGTATGACCTCCTAGAGAGAGGTGAAATGGTTAGGAGTCCTGAAGTCAGAGAGCCTGATACCGACTCTCAGCTATGCTTTTACCTGTTGGTGACCTTTGACAAGGTGCATACTTTCTCTGTATCTCATTTGATTCACAGGATTGTGGGGAATATCAACTATATAAACTCATGTGAATTTCTTCATTTTTACGCAGTAAGTACTTATTTAAATATGTTTACTATTACTATTATTACTTTTTCTACTACAAAATATTTTTGATCTATTCTCTAGACTTGTTCTTAAGCAATTTCCTAGACCAACTATAATAACACTGGCAAGAAATATGTTTCTAATTCCTAAGAAAAATTTCCAAACTACAACTTACAATTTTGCTCTCATATTATTGGATAGCTATTGGTGTTTCTGAAATCAGAGGTCTTCAAAAAAAAAATCAAAGATATTCAATGATTAATGGGGTTTGTCTTCTTAGACAGAACTGCTTCATAAATTTTCCTCTAACCGAAGGAATCTTCGTCTGTTCTCTGAGCATAACTGGAATTTTTAGCAGCTGAATACTCTACTTACCTTAACATTGTCCTTTCCTAATCTAGCCCAGTCCTATGCCATCAAAACTGATACTGCCATAACAGTTGTAAGGCCCATTCTTTCCAAGGAGGACCCAGATACTGGTGATTTCCACTTTGCCTCTACTTGTGACAATGAAACCGTAGTCTATTGACAGTGATCAGTATTTCCACTTTGAGGAGCTAAAAAAACAGAAGATCAAATTAAATCTAAATTAAATAGAATAAAATCTATGATAAGGATGCGATTAGAAATCAATGAAATAGAAAATTAAAAACAGAGAAAAATAAAAAAGCCCAAGGTTGATTATGTGAAAAGACTAATAATATTGACAAATCTTATCAACAGCAAGATTAATAAAAAGAAAAAGAGAGAAAACACAAACTACCAACAACTGGAATAAAGATATCACTAATGATCCTATGGACATTAAAAATAATAGAGAAATGTTATAAACTATTTGATGGCAATAGATTTGACAGTTTTACTAAGTAGATTCCTTGGAAAACACAACGACTAAAACTGACCAAAAAAGCAACAGAAAGAAAACTACACATGTAATCTATTAAAAAGGAATTGAAAATTATTAATATATCCACAAAGAAAACTATAGTCCCTGATAGTTTCACTGGTGACTTCTACCAAATATTTAGAAAAATTCCAGTTATATACAAACTTTCACAAAATGGAGAAGCAAATACTTCTCATTTTATAAAGCTATGATAACTTTATGCAAGTTACTTGTTTTTTCACACCTCATTTTCCTCACCCCCAATATGGAAAATTGATATATCCCAGAATTCTTGGAAAGATCAAAGAAATAACATGACAATATGATGGCTATATCTGCCTGGAACACGGTTGGTGCTGTTCAATTTGAATTTTTATCTGTAAGTCTATTTCAGAAGGAAAGAATGAGACACCTGTAAACAGTACCCATATCTGGGTTTTATTTCAAAATTTTGGTAGGCATATTGAAAATTGATGATAATTTTTTCTTGTACATTTAGTATAGCTCCTTTCTCTCCTTTAGAAAAACTAAGAAAATTTTTTTCCAAAAATTTCAATATCTTCATTTTATTTTCCATGAAAATAAAGAAGCATCTTTTTCTAACCTGTCTTTGCTTACTTCTTTCAACAGTATATTTGATTCTATTTATTCATCCTCAAGGCATTGTGATGTTTAGCTTGTGCTAATTCAGGACTTCTACTGATTTTACTTCAATAAGGTTTTCACTCATGTTTTTACTCCTGTTATGATTAAAATAAAGAGTCCAGAGTGTTAAGCAAATGTGGTTCAATGAGTTTCTTTACTGTTCTTTCATCCCTCATATCTGAATGGAAGGAGTAGCTCTTCCTTACCATATGCTTTTGCTTGGTTTGTTTTTCTTAATTGTCCTGAATCCATTTTGAGTTGGAATAAAAACACTCATGTATCTAGTGTAGAGAGAGAAACTTTAAAGTCTCAGCAATTTCACTGATTTATGGTAAACACTAGGATACCAAATTATCTGCAAGATACTACTGCTGAAGTTCTTTGAAGTATATATATAATGAACCCATTCCAGAAAGATACAGACATAGCTGGCTTCTAGTCCCTATACTAGTTATCTACAGTTGAACATACATATCTGTAATTGTTTGTCAATATCTTACCTAAGTTAGATTATTACAGACACAATGACCTCATTGGTAATTTTCTCTAAGATCCCTGAAAACTCAAAAGCACTGAAAAAAGATTATAACATTCATGCTGCTTCTATGAAAAAATTTATAGCTTAATGTTGTATATAAATTGTGCCTCTTTAATCTTGCTATTATTGCCTTCATTACTGATAACTTTCTCCCATGAGGTTGTGTGGAAGGGATAAAGGGGAAGTGAACCTGAAATTTCACCAAAAGTGAGAGAGTTCATAGCCAATAATGTGCCTTTTCATATTTGATTTAATCCTCACAATAAAACTTAAAGACAAATGTTAATGACAATTCTATAGCAAAAAAAGTGGTAAAGAGAAGTCACTCCACTTGCTTAAAATCACACAGCCTTAAAGGGAAGGATCAGGGTTCAAAGTTAGGCCTTTTTGACTCTGGAGTTTATAATACTTTTTTTTCTAAATCACTACTTGTTTGAAGGACTTTGAAAAAATGATACTGAATTGTAGTAGACCCAGCAATAACTCTCTGTTTCATGCTGTGTCAAATGATATCTTTGTGATATATAAAACAACATGACATAACTGCCATATAGTCATTTTAAAATATTTTTAAAGCCACCACAAAATTGCTTTTCATAATTTCTATTGTGAATAATGGCAAAGGGATTAATTCTTGAAGTGTTAAATTATATGTATACCCATGCTGTTTGTGTATTCGTGTAAAATCTATTTTATGTAAAATAGATAATACAGAGATCTAATACATTTCAAATGCCATTGTTTTCACTAGACTGAACTGTCATCTGTTCTAATAACATGAAACTCTTATTCTACTGCAGTATAACAAACAGCTACACTATGTTTTTCTGACAAGCTCTATTTTTATTTTATGCTTCATTTTTGAAACTTCAAAAAATGATACCAATCCTTTTCAAGACAATGTATTCAACACAGTGGGCAAACATTGCTTTTTTTTTTTCCTGAGTAGAATTATAGGTGATATAGTTCTGATATAAACTTTATCTCTGCTCATAACACAGAAGCTTGTAGAATACCTTGATAGTTATGCAAACATGTTAGATTTCAGTCAAAAATTGTCATGCTATATATCCATGAATACATTCATATTTGGGAAGTATATTTCCTTATTTATAATTCAGGTTTTTAAATATTGTGGTTCCTGCTTCAAGTCTCTTGAAAAAACTCTCTTTTATTTTTATGTATGCATGTATACATACATGTGCACATATAGGTAATTATAAAGTATTCTTTTATTCTGGGCAAAGTAGTGTTTGTGAGTCATTTTATGGAGATTACTGGTCTTTTTTTTTTTAACTTTCTACTCCTGTTCAGTCTGGCTGTCTGGATTAAAAATCGTCTATGTCTTTACTTTTGTTACTTAGTCTATGTCTGTATAAGGCTAATAATCCAAATGCAAACTGAAAAAGTGTCTGAATTATGAACATAAATAGAGACTACATGAAATTAAAAATGAATATTTACAAAAATGTACATTATTTTTTCATTAAAATCTCCATGTGCATTAAGCAAATCTATAATCATCTATGTATTTGTATGTATGCATATATAAACACATATATATATAATAGCTATGAATGTTAATACTTATCAAGCAGTTACTATGTGATGGGTACAAATTCAGATTATGTACAGCAGAAATCTATGTAATTTGGAAAACCTTTAAAAACAAAAATAATGCAAAATAACAAATATAAAGCAGGAAAGTGAATATTTACTTAGGGTAAGAAATAAATTACTACCAGTTACATAATTTAAAAAATGAAACCAAGCCATAAAGGTGCCAAATCCAAAAAATATATATTTTATTAAAATATCTATATATAATTCTATTTTTTCTGGTTACATGTTATTTGACCATCTCTTCATACAACGATTTTTCACTTATTTTATAAATAGAATAGAAAGATAATTCAGTCTTTCTACTAGGCTGGTAGATTTTTTTTTTGTCTGATAGTTTAGAAAAGATTCTCTCAGCCTCACAATTTATCTATGGTGATGCCATATAACTTTTTGGATTGTTGTCAAATTTAAGAAAACTTTTATCAGGTTTCTTTTATATACTATTGTAAGATTTCAGAGTATTTCAGGTATTCTTTTGGAGTGACTCATCTTCAATACTTTAAATTGACAATACTCATTAAACCATTTGTCATTTATGTCCCCTCACTGCAGTGGCTTATTATGAATATGTTATCTTTGTAAATATCAGTATTTTGTGTGAAAACAGTAAAAAATTTAAATCTTTTCCAATGTGAAAAATATTTGTTAAATAGATTAGCAAATAATTCAAAACAAAACAAAAGTTTTTACACAGTATGATTCCATTTATATGAAGTTCAAAATATACAGTATGTGGGTATGTGTGTATGTATCTGTGAAGAAAGCAAGAAAATGAAAATGATAACCACAAAATTTAGAGTAGGTATGGTACCCTAAATGATATGGTACCTTGAATCATAGAAGGGCACAAAGGGAACTCCAAAGTTATTGGTGGTACTTATTTTATCTTTCTTTCTTATGCCTTTGAAATATATTTAAATATCTTAGCTATTAAGTATTTAATTAAAACAATCAACACATTTCAATGGGATTAGAAATAACCAGGTAGATAGTAGAATAGTTTCAATGTGGGGAAGACCAAGCCAAAAGTATATAAACAGGAGTAGAAGAATCGGGTGAAGTTGGAGGCTTGAAAAAAAAGGATTCAGGCTGGACATTTTTATTCTGTGGATGTCTTCATGGAAGAGCACATCTAAATGTAGGTCAGAATTTGTGAGTGTGGACTCATTGAAAAGGCCAAGTGAGGTAAATGCATCAATGGCCAGTGTCCAAGTTGAGTCAAATCTCCTCAATACAGAATGAAATAAGAATGGCTCCATGATTAGTACTGTTGGAGTGGCAAGTGTTTGAGGGCAATCCAGGGAACCAGAGGGCTGATACTGCAATGTTTGGCAGCATTTCAGTCTTTTTCAGCAGATATATGTCAGATTTTTACTATCAGCCAGAAATTGTGCCAGGCCCCATACTAAGATATTAAGCAAACAGCCACACGTATACTGTGATTTTCAAAAGTACAAATTATCTTGCCCTTCAGGAAACATGCTTCAGAATAAGAGATGGAGAACACGATAAAAATCTGGTTTCTAAAATACTGCGGCAGACCAAAAATAAAACCACTCCAATTTGGCAAAACTGAGTTATAGGATGGAGATCCCAATTACAGGGCAGTTATTATTAAAAACTCAGCAATTGAGGACTAGGAATTTAAGCTAGAATTCCGTTCATTGGTTAAGTAAAGTTAGAAGATTAGAGAAACAACAGCAATGTGATAACTGAAGAAGGAAAACCTCTTCTTTGAGTTTATAAACAGAAGGCTAAAAAGGATGATTTTGTCTGGGATTAAAACAAAGAATATGTTGTCATAAAAGACATGTAGGAATGAAGTGGTTTTCTTTGATAAGAAAGAGTTGTTATACTACTTACATGTTTTGTGTGTAGTAATGAGGGTAGGGGCAGGAGAATTGAAAGAATGTTATAACTGAATTGAAACCAACTTCACTTAAAAAATGTAAAACTTTGAATTTAAGTTTAAAGAAACAACTTTATAGGTATTATAAGTGAAAAGATCAGTTTAGCAATATTTCATGTAAAATTAGCTGGATATTTTAAGTGGAACACAAGTTAAAAACAGTAGTTTATTCATAAGACAATGAAATCAGATCCACAGTGTCAGTAGTCCCATCTGCCTCTGTGATTTCATAGATTATTTTTTTCTTACGACTATATTAATATAGGGACATTTTTGGTTTATGTTCATTGATGTACTAAATGTTCATCTTATTCAGTGTCATGTGAGGCTAGTATAATAATCTACCATAGTTTCTGGTACATAATTTGCTAGTATTTCTTTGCACTTTCTTGCTCACTCTTCACATTTCTCTGCCTGGCTCTGTGCCCAGGGTGACTGATCTTTGTGGATTGTGTCAGTAAGCATTCTGCTTCTGGCTTCTGGTTGCATTTAACTAATAAGAGGTATCAACAGGAGATCAGAAGGCAGGAGGATAGATGAACAGGGCTTTAATTTCTTAACTCCCTCCAACTGGGCCATTTTGGTCTCTACCAAAGTCCACAGCTCTGGCCAAGCATCCCTCTCCTACAACTAAAACTATGCTCACTCGGTGGCAGTAACCACTCCGTCCTCTTGCCCCTTCAGGCCTAAAGGAAGTAAGAGCTCTTCTCTGTTGCAAGCCCCAGAATGCTTCACCAATTCTTACTGGTTTTATATAACACTGCCCACATTTTGTAACAGTCCCTTTTAAACCCTCCTCAATTACCTACTTGAAAGTGACATCTAATTCTTTCCAGAATCCTATTTGTTACACAAAATAACCAAAAGTTATTATTTGAACGAAGTTTACTTTTAAGATTAAATGAGATAGCAGCCCCAGTTTATTTGCATTGGTCAACCTACACCTGAGGTAACTATTTAGTTCTGGAGGTCAGTTTCAACAGGAAAGATGTGTAATATGGTGGATGAAAGAAGGGACCCCAGAACACCAAAAGCACAGGCAAAATTTTACTTTTTAAATTTATATTTCCCTTGATAAAAGGCAAAATATTTTTAATGCCTACAATTATCCAGTGATAAAATAACAACTCTTTGAAGTAATGTATACCCTTTCATTGGAAATGTTCAAGCAGAGGCCCAATTACCATTGTCAGGGCTGTCTGAGGAATATTGCCATATTAGGTACAAGTTAAACTTCACAGGTTCTCAGATCTTTTATTATTCTGAGTTGTTTTTATTTTAAGGGACCATTTGCATGTTCTTCTAGAAGAGACTACAGAACAGCATTCTCCCACTACAGAAATGTGGGAGAATGCTCCCAATAACCCTAATCATAATATGATATAATTCAAGCCTTTGAGCATAAAAATCCAATTCCCAGGTTACACAATTGCAAGGTTAGAGATATTGCAATACCTCATTGTTTTCCATACCATTTTGACTCTTAAAAAAATAAGTAGACTATATCACATTATATTAAAAGAGTATAGAAACCAGGAGGCGGAAGACAGTTGGAAATTTTCAGGTATTGAAGGAAAAGGGAGAGGAAAAAACCTAATGTTTCTGTTACATTATTACAAAGTCAGTGATTTCATACCTTGGTTTTAAATATTTATCAGATTAATAGTGATTTTCTAAAATTTGGATTCTAATTACACTTAGTTTTTTTCTTTCCTTTAAAATATAGACTCATTTGGCCTTGTATCTAACTCTTTTAAACTCCATATGCCAAATCCAAGAAACATAGAGTTCAGTGTATGTTTTGAACAAGTATGTTTCTAACCTCATGATTTAGGAAGGAAACCTGCCTTCTCTTGCTGTCAAAAGCAGCATTCTTTTTCTGGGTTTATGCAGTGAACTTATGCAAGAATTCAATATCACCTAAATCACTGGGGCATGCTGCCATCAAGTTAAAAATCATATTTTACACAATGGTGCTTTCTTTCAAAAAAATGAGAAAACAATGAACTTACCTTACATTATGGGGAGATTCTTAAGAAATGGAATCAATGAAAGAGATCAAGGTCTGTCTAGTTGCAGTTATAAAGCCTATCAGCCTCTTAAATATCCCGTGTCAAAAATGAGGGAAGGTAGACAGCTTTACCTCTAGAGATATCGTGACCTTTCTCACTGGGTGGTTCCCTTTGCCTTCATGAAATCCAGGCCGGAGATGTCTGGAATTGCAAACTTTTAAAACTAAAGCACGTTTTTCATTACTTAACTCAGGGTCCCTGAAATACAGTCTTGTGGGATATTTCTCTGTGAGTGCTAATTTATGATTGTTGTTTTGATGGAAACCTGTCAGGTGGCCTTCTCTCTCTCTACTTCCTCTACATTGATTTATTGGTAGGAAGAAGATGCAGTTGCAGTGACAACTTTTTCCATTTAAGCTTCACAGATACAGTGCACACAATTTCCAGTGATTAAACAGAATGCAACTGACAGACTGCTGGCCGGCAAACTTTCGTTACTGAATCATGGAGAGGAGATGACACAATTTTTAATGGCATCGGCTTTTCCTTTCTTGGTTATTTAGGTCACAAGTGATTACAATTTTGGTATCTCCAACCTTATCCCCATTTGGATATATAAAAATCATCTATGTTGGCACCCCAAATGTCAAACCTTGATAAGCAGCTTTAGTTTCAGAGTGATAGATGGTCAAATGAGAGATCTTACAAATAAAGTATGTTTGGAGAAGTATGCAGGGAAAACTTCAAGTACTTACCCAAACTCTACCTAATGCTTTTTGGGAATAAATATTGTGTTTAATTATTTTTCACAGAAGAAAATGAGTCAGACACATCTTAACACATAGATAACAAGGGTGGGATTAATAATAGATCTTACGTCTACCCTTAACCTTCAGTCCATTTGTGTTTCTGCCTAAGTGCTTTTAGTTACTGGCAGAGCCAACAAAGGTATTGGCCTAAAATGGGCAGAGGCAGAATTTAGGGGCACATGCCTATGGCAATTCAATTTGATTTGACGCAAGTCTTGTTAATGCATTATGAACCAAGATCTCGGGAATTAAATTCAAGGAAAGTGATCCCTGAGTTTCTGTTGCTGCCTTGATCTCCAGTGTTTAACGAGCCTACACTGCAAAATTTTAGATATCTAACTTTAAGGGGCTTTGGTTGAAAATTAGAATTAATATTTTTGACTATTTGGAGCTGCCAAATGATTTTCTTAGGCATCTAGTTACCCACAGAGATTTTAGGCAAGTAGGCCTTATTCTTCTTTGCATCAGGGTAGGAATATTGAAAGGCTGTTGAAAAATATTTTTAAGTGTACACATTTTAGAAATTGTAATTTAACAATATGATTCAACTCAGACTTTCTAGGCATCTGCTATGTTTAGGTTCTCTGTTAGGTATGGAAATAAAGGATAAAAATTTTAACTAGGTAAATAGTTTTCTTTTTTCTCCTCAAGGAAAGCATTAATAATTGTAGAATAAAAAAGAATGCTATCAGTTCTATAATAAATATACAATCCATGTGCTCTGTTATACAAGAGGAGAAAAAATTATTTCCATGTGTCCACATACCAACTCACCCAAACCCATTATTTTTTCTTTGAGTATTGAGGAAAATTCCACATATCCTAGCCTAGAAGAATAAGAACATGTCCCTAGTTGGACGCTAAGGTGACTTTAGTCTGTGGGAAGGTAACCAAGGTGTGATGATTAACTGAATACTCCAATAATAATATGCATGAATATGAGTTTGTATGAGCAAAGTTTCCCCACATCAATCCATACAAAGAGGTATGTAGTTAAACATTGCAGATATTATCTCCAAAAGACTTAGTCATCTAAGTAGTTAGTGGACAAAGCCCTGTTCTTTACAGAGTATTATAGGCCAAATAAATATAATTATATTCAATAGAAATGGTATTTATAATTTCAACTCTAGTTTTCACATAGGTAAATGGGCATATGAATAATATCTTAACTGAGAAAATGGAACCTGGCTTCATGTTTCTAGGTCATACATACTTAGAAAAAAAGGAGGATTTATGACTTTAAAGGTTAACATATCTGTTTCTTATATGGGATTAATAGTGAATTATTTTGAAACATGCTAGGATTCTATCTGGAAGGAATAAAGCCATATTCACTCTAAGACATGCAAAGTTTATAATCCCCCTTTGGTTTCCTAGCCCCTGGTTAACCTAGTGGAACAGAAATACTATTGGCGAAGGTTAACTTAGAACCATACTGATGGTTACAAAAATGTCCTTTCCATGATGTCCCTGTACCTCTCTTAATATTAGCCTAGTTAGACTGGACACCTTTATAGTGGAGGGAACAGAAGCAAACAAAAGTACACAATACCAGCCAAGTCATGCAGACAATGACCAAAAATGTTTAAGTGCAAAGATGGTACCTAAGCTAGCAATCATAACAATCACCATAACAACAACCAAATCACTCTGGAGAGATAGTGTTTAATATGTTAATCTTACATTAATCCTACTATTAGGTAGATTGTTTAGACTTGAAGCTAGCATTCACCTCAAGTTGAGGGCAGGGAAAGCTTGAAGAAATTGCCCAAATGACTCCAAAATGTGGGTGGAGAATTGGGATGAGGATATTAAGAAACACAATAATGTTGCATATTATTGGCTCAATTAAAAAAATCTAGCACCTAAATTAAAGTTAAATGCAGAGTAATTTACATGGAGGAGTGTTAGTTTAGATAACATTTGTTTTGAACCTGCTGCCGAGACTTCCCACACTGGATAAAACTCTTCAAATGTGGGTACATAGGCAAAGTTTGGAGAAGAAATATTAGACCCAAATACATTTGGGAAGAATAACTTGAAAGCGGCCTTACTGAGTTATACACAGAAGTTAGATGTGAGAGAAAGAGAGGAGAGACAAAGACAGAAACAGACCAAGTGACACAGAAAGAGAAAGAGGGAGAGAGAGTGTGAGTCATGGGACGTGCAGGGGCCTCATTGTGCTAATGAAGTCACATCATAGAGGAGCATCACAGAAAAGATGTCACTCAATCCACCAATGTAGGCTCACTGTCCTCAAGGACTGGATGAGTGCCAGCACTCTGTCCTTTACCATGATCCTCTCTTGAAACAAATGCCACATCCTGCAAAAATATATGGGCAGGAGAGAAGTTTTGAATAGGATTGTTTTTAACTGAAATGCCTAATAAATGACAGAAATGACTGACTCTTCCCAGAAGTTAGTATTTGACATAGAAATTGAGCTCTATAAAAATAAAGTTTTGTTTTTTGCATACCTGAATTTCTGTGGAATTTATACCTTTACTGTCCTTTTCCTGGAATTTTTGATCCATATAAGCTCGAGGAGAAAATTCCATTATCCAGTAGCACTTATAATTGGAGACACCCATGTTCCTATACATTGATTAAAGATAACTGAGTCTATAAACATTTACAGAAGGTAATAAACACTTCTTCATATCTACTTATATGAATTAAATATTTATTTATATCTACTTATTGCTACCAAGTTTTAGATATTACCAAGTGTTAACACCATTTTTGTGTAAGGGCTGATTTTTTCTTTATTTTATAATTTGTTTTCTAGGTATTTATTTTATAATAACACTGTTTTTCATTCATAATTAATTCAACAATATAATTAAACTCAGCATTTCTAAACATCTACTACGTGCAAGTTCTCTGTTAACATTTATTACGTGCTAGAAACTATGCCAGGTACAAAGGATACAAGGGTAAAAGTTTTCCTCCTTAAATGAGTTACCATTCTAAAATATGCCTCTTTTATAATGAAAATGCTGTTTCATTATATATATTATAAGCAAGTAGATGGAGAGAGAGGTAAAAAGAGATTACAAGAGCTTCCTTATACTGGAGCAGTAGGCAAAGGTCCACTAGGTCTCGCCTTTTCTCTCTGCTACTACTAAGCTGATCCTTGGCATTCTTCCTTGGAACTATATTTTTTTGAGTATAATCTCTGCTCTCGAAACAACTCATTTTAAGCTTGGTTTTCTTGAATGCCACAATAACTTACAACTAGAGTGAGAGTAATATATATATAAAACAGTTAAAGATTAGTTTCATATTAAGTAAATTAGCATAAATTAACAAGTTAAATTCAATGAGGACAGTTTTGATTTTGATCAAAGAACTGAATTTGAATTCCCCACAAACCAAGTGTGATAGGCCGATTTCTAAAGATGGTACCTGCTACATTCCTATGCCCTGGTTATTCAGTCAAACACTAATCTAAATACTATATTGAAGGAATTTTTCAGAGGTAATTAATCTCAATTCAGATGATCTTAAAATATAGATATTATCTTTGTAAGCCCATTGAGCCCATTGAGTGAGTCTTTTCAAAGCAGAGAGTTTTCTCTGGCTGACAGCAAAAAAGGAAGTCAATTAAAGATGATACAAACAGATGGAGAGATATACCATGTTCTTGGATTGGAAGAATCAACATTGTGAAAATGACTATACTGCCCAAAGCAATCTACAGATTCAATGCAATCCCTATCAAACTACCACTGGCAGTTTTCACAGAACTAGAACAAAAAATTTCACAATGTGTATGGAAACACAAAAGATCCTGAAAAACCAAAGCAATCTTGATAAAGAAAAATGGAGCTGGAGGAATCAGGCTCCCAGACTTCAGACTATATTACAAAGCTACAGTAATCAAGACAGTATGGTACTGGAACAAAAGCAGAAATATAGATCAATGGAGCAGGATAGAAACCCCAGAGATAAACCAATGCACATATGGTCACCTTATCTTTGATAAAAGAGGAAAGAATATACAATGGAGAAAAGACAGCCTCTTCAGCAAGTGGTGCTGGGAAAACTGGACAGCTACATGTAAAAGAATGAAATCATAACACTCCCTAACACCATATACAAAAATAAACTCAAAATGGATTAAAGAC
Organism: Orcinus orca; assembly: GCF_937001465.1. NCBI lineage: Eukaryota > Metazoa > Chordata > Mammalia > Artiodactyla > Delphinidae > Orcinus > Orcinus orca. The sequence goes on along the minus strand of NC_064559.1, from coordinate 149,851,381 downwards.
CTAAATGTAATGCCAGACACTCTAAAACCCTTAGAGGAAAACATAGGCAGGACACTCCATGACATAAAGCACAGCAAGATCCTTTTTGGCCCACCTCCTAGAGAAATGGAAATAAAAACAAAAATAAACAAATGGGACCTAATGAAACTTAAAAGCTTTTGCACAAAAAGGGAAACCATAAACAAGATGAAAAGACAACCCTCAGAGTAGGAGAAAATATTTTCAAACAAAGCAACAGACAAAGGATTAATCTCCAAAATATACAAGCAGCTCATGTAGCTCAATATCAAAAAAAATATATAACCCAATCCAAAAATGAGCAGAAGACCTAAATAGACATTTCTCCAATGAAGGTATACAGATTGCCAATAAACACATGAAAGGATGCGCATCAGTAATTATTATAGAAATGCAAATCAAAACTACAATGAGGTATCACCTCACACGGATCAGAATGGGCATCATCAAAAAATCTACAAACAATAAATGCTGGAGAGGGTGTGGAGAAAAAGGAACCCTCTTGCACCGTTTGTGGGAATGTAAGTTGATACAGCCATTATGGAGAACAATATGGAAGTTCTTTAAAAAGCTAAAAATAGAAGTATCATACGACCCAGCAATCCCACTACTGGGCATATACCCTGAGAAAACCATAATTCAAAAAGAGTCATGTACCACAATATTCATTGCAGCACTATTTACAATAGCTAGGACATGGAAGAAACCTAAGTGTCCATCAACAGATGAATGGATAAAGAAGATGTGACACATATATACAATGGAATATTACTCAGCCATAAAAAGAAATGAAATTGAGCTATTTGCAGTGGGGTGGATGGACCTAGAAACTGTCATACAGAGTGAAGTAAGTCACAAGGAGAAAAACAAATACCATATACTAACACATATATATGGAATCTAAAATAATAAAATAAAAGGTTCTGAAGAACCTAGGGGCAGGACAGGAGTAAAGACACAAACGTAGAGGATGGACTTGAGGACATGGGGAGGGAGAAGGGTAAGCTGGGACGAAGTGAGAGAGTGGCATGGGCATATATACACTATCAAATGTAAAATAGATAGCTAGTGGGAAGCAGCCATATAGCACAGGGAGATCAGATCAGCTCGGTGGTTTGTGACCACATAGAGAGGTGGGATAGGCAGGGTGGGAGGGAGGGGGACACAAGAGGGAAGAGATATGGGAACATATGTATATGTATAACTGATTCACTTTGTTATAAAGCAGAAACTAACACATCATTGTAAAGCAATTATACTCCAATAAAGATGTTTTAAAAAAAGAGATTTGGAGCATGAGAAGAATGGCTTTGAAAATGGAGGTGGCTACATGCCAATGAATGTAGCAGTGCTAGAATCCTAGGGCAGCCCCAAGCTCACAGGTAGCAAGGAAACAAACATCTTAGTTCTATAACCATGAGGAACTGCATTCTGCCAACAATTTCAATGAGTTTGGAAGTGGATTCTCCACCAGAGCCTTCAGATAAGGTCTCAGGTCAGCCAATAGCTAGAGACCAGAAAGAAAGAACCTATCCATAGCATGCTAGATTCTGACCTACAGAAGTTTGAAAAGTTTGAGTTTTAAGCCACTGTTTGTGGTAGTTTGTTATACATCAGTAGAAAACTAATACACCAGGAAATCTTATTCAATTAAATTAGAAGTGCTGAGAGTCAGTCTCTTCATGTACAAAATGGAGGAAGTTACAGGACATACAGGTTTATTGTGATACTTGAATGGGTGAGGAAAGAATGCTTAGTAGAGAGTGAAATCTAACGAAAAGATTATTGTCATTATTAATAGACCATCCGCAAGGCATAAATAGTGGTATTCAGAGTCTAGTTTTGCCTATAGCTGTTGCTAATTTTCACAATGACTAGTCATATATTCCATTCTATTCCTGTTTGGGGGTCCTTTTGTGCAATCCTGTGGGATTCCCATATGTTTCTTTGAGCCTTCCAGTTAGAATTGCTATTTCTTTAAGTGTCTAACAAGTATGAATATTAAATTTTTTAATCTCCTTTTTGCATTCCTCTTTAAAAGTTTTTAATAGTGATTTTGTCCATTCCTATTTCTATTCAAGTAGTTAAGGACACAGTCCTGGTTTTCTGTATCTTCAGTAGACAAATTAGGCTTATACAACTATGGGTAAAACAGTTTATCATGAGACCTTCCATAGTTATGCAAAGGAATGGGCCAATTCCCCTTATATTTTTACATAGAAATCTACCATGCTCACAGCTGACTTCGTGGAAGCTGACTTTTCTCTACAAGTAGACATTAAAATTTTTCAAGGGTTTCTGGTGGTAGGGTACAAAAAACAATGAGAGTGAGATGATGATTACCTGATGTAGGAAGGACTATATATTCAAACTGGTATCCTGACTCCATGTGAAAAGTATAATATTTGGCAGCTTTGGCAAGGTTTTTTAAATATTATTTCATAAATATTATATTCTACTTATATCCTCACAAAACAGCATACATGTTTTATGATTGTAAATGTTGAATCAATCTGTTTTAGTCTAAAATTGTAAAATTAGAACGTTATAAACATATGTGTAAAATTGTTTGGATTGAGCCAAAAGTTTTGGTCCTGCCGCTTGAGAGGAAATGAAGTGATTCTCAATACAGATCCCATTCACCATAGCCAGCTGACTTCATTCTTGTTCATCAAGTGATTTTATTCATATATATTATTTCTAGAAACATGTGACTAATTCCACTAATCCAAAAGTATTTTTAAAATCATGTGTGCTGAACTTCTATCCCAAATATGGATAATATATCTATTTCTAAATAATGCCTGGAAATAACCCTCTAGGGAATGAGGAGCAAACATTGGACCATTTGTATTTTCTCTTCTTAAATTAATCTTGTATTTGTAAATTTAAACAGACTCTAAATTAGAACAAAATATCTGAGTGCTTTTAGAATGTTAAATCTTAACCAAAATATTCCTATAGATTCCCAAATGTCTCTCTATATTTTCAGAAACTGTCTGAGGAGACAGAGACATATCTTCAAAAACTCTGTGACCTGTAAGACTGCTAGACCTTTGAGAGATTGTAAAGTTATACCACAAAGAAGCAGACACATATCAAGAATGCCTAGACAGCTGGTCTGCACTATTTGCCAATTACTGTGTCTGAGATTGCAGTCTGGCCATCATGTACAGAATTGCTGTGCCTGATATTATCTTTTATAGTGTGACAGTTTTGAAAAAGTTGGCCTAATAGTCAATTAAATTTCCAACTGTGAGAACTCATTGATTTGACGAACTTATATCATCGAGCTTATTCTCTGATTTATTTCACAATTTCTTGCTGATTGGCAATCATTAATTCCATGTATTAATGAATTTCTTCTGGCTGCAGACTCAGTCTTCCAATTTGGAGGAGGCTAACTAACCCATAAAACCTAGGACCCAGGATTATCTTGGTTTACATTAAATGGGAAAGCATGATTATGAGGTAAAAAAATGTGAAAACAAGAGAGAGTAGTACAAATATTCCTCTTTGAACGTTTACATAGTTCAGTGGAAAAAGGATATAGCTATCATTTTCTTGACATCATGCCACAATATTTTTCTTGCGTGTCTGAAACTATGCACTGTATTTTTTACAGTTGTTCCAGTAAGTTTTCATCTCTATGTGTTTTTCTGCTGCTGTTTATATAAAGAAGCAAAACATATGCAAATAATATTCAAAATATCAACTGCTGATGACCCTGAAATTGTGAAAGGCGATACTACATTTGATTATTCCAGCATTTCAACTGCATTTACTGCTGTGGACCAATGAAGAAGAAATATTAGCTCAAGAGTTCTTCAGTTATTATCCATATTTCCTACTATTTGGAATGAAAATGGTGGATTAATTACATTGATAAGGGAAGGAGAATGACTTTTATCTCCTTGTGTTGTCCCTTCCTAGCCCAGTGGCTGCTTATATTTTAATTTGAATGAATGAGCAACTTTCACACCAGAGAAAACTTATCATTACACAAGAAAATCACATATAATAAGAAACCAAAAAGAACTCTCCTTAACCATCATTGATACCACGTAGGACATATCAACGCTGGATGGTTGCATAGATTGCTTGTTCACATCACTTCTCTGTTGAAAATTCATTTTCTGTGGGGTAAAACACTAATTTCTTTTAAAAAAATTTTTATTGGAGTATAGTTCATTTACAATGTTGTGTTAGTTTCTGCTGTACAGCAAAGTGAATCAGTTATACATATACATATATCAATTCTTTTAATGACATTAAAACTATTTCATAGGCTAGTACAAACCTACCATATTTCTTTTTTCAGAATTGAATCAGTGATTTACTCCTTTTTCTGACTCTTCTGTAAATTATGACCTTCCAAATGCCTCATTTACTTTATACTGTCATCCTAATACCTTTGTTAATGGTGTTTCTTTGATCTGTAGAGCACTTTCTGTCAACCTTTTGCCTATTTCTTCATGTGATAGTCTTAAACTACTATTTCAAGATAAAATTTAAATACTACTATCCATCTGAAGCTTTCCCTAATTCCTCAAGGCAGAATTTTTTGGGTGATCCCATCATTTCTACAGACATCCATCATTAAGATCATTCTGTATTATATACAATTTTCTATTTTCTGGCTCATTCATTAGAAGAAAGAGTTTTTAGGTCAGGAACTATGTTTTATTCATCTCGTGCACTTTTCTTTGTCAATTATTGTGCAAACAAACCCTTTCTAACAATAAGATGTTAAGATCCAAAGGTACAATTGCATGAGTAATACAGGGACTTATTTCTCTTGCCTGATATAGTCCAGCTGGCCAGGTGGCTGTGCTCTGTGAAATCATTAAGGGACCCAGGAGTTTTTCATTGCTTTATTATGCTTGCTCCGTGACTGTGGCTGATGGTAGCTCCTATCTTCTTTCCTTTCTGAAGAAAGGAAAAAGAGGCAGTACTGGGAAAGAAGATTTTTTATAGATGACCTGGAAGTTGCGCACAATATACACACAATAATTTATGCTCACATCTATTGGTTTAAATTCGGTCTCAGGGCTATACTCAGCCACAAGATAGACTAGGAAATGTTAGTCAGGTGGTCAGGTGCCAGACAAAATCCTGATGTGTGGGGTGGATTTTATTGATAAAAAGAAGGACAGGATAATGGATACAGGGGAATGATTAGCAGTCTTTCCCAATGTACCCAAATGGAGTATTTGGCATATAATAGGAGGTGAGTGGTTATTGTTTAATAAGTGAATGAATGAACAAGTGAATGGAATTGCATATGGAAATTAGTATAAAAAGGAGACTATATTTTCTAGATATTTAAAGAAATATTAAACATTGAACAGATTCTATACCTTAGAATTTACAATATTTCATGTGAATACAATTATAGTGATTCATTTCAATGGGACTTATTTATATGTGCCAAAACCTTACCTGCCAAAACAATAAGATCTCTCAAAACCAAAAGGGTTTTGTATTTGTATAATTTTGTATTTTGTTGGAGTGACCTAGTTTAGACAAGATATTGAACTTTTCATGGCACTGTAGGTATTTTGTATTTAGCATTTTGAATGTCATCTTAATTAACTTTAGTGGAAACTGAGAAGGTGAGAGATACTACAAAAATCTAGAAGTTTCTAAAATCCAACTAATAAATTAATAATTTGTTTTCTCCTTCTGAGAATAAAGAATGATTATATGACCTTAATTATGCATTAATTATATACTTTAGTTATAATTACCTAAGCATTTATAAATCTACTCTATTATATTATATTTGGAATATTAAGATTTTGTCATCACTTGAGGTACTCTTAAAACAGCTTACTTTTCTGCCTTGATGAAGTCAGGTGGAGAAGTAAATGCAGATAATTAAATAAATTTACTTTTAAAATGCTTTATTTTTAAATAAGAATCAAAACAAATATACCTGTGATTTGTAGTATCTATAAACACTAGATGGAGCTCTATCACTAATGCCAATACTAATACTAATATACAATATATATGTATGTGTGTGTGTGTATGTTTGAAAACACATATGCACATTTAGGAAGGAACCTCTCCTACAGATATTTTGAAAGTCAGAATGCAAATATGGAACCTGGGAATGATGAAGCATGGCTAAGGACCATTTCTTGTTAAAGATTACATTAACAACAGTCTTAGTTTTTTTTCCATACCACTTTCACCCTCTTCAAATTCATGATTGTTTATATGTGAAAGCACAGGAATATACTAGTAGGAAAGGGTAACTTTTCTTTAAATCGTTGGATTATTTTGTTGTTCATAATGACCTGTGTATTTTCAAGACACTGCAGGGACACTTAAGATATTGATAAAACACAGTAGTATATGGTAAGAAAAGAATATTCGTTTATATGCAAAGAAGCCGATTAAATAGACAAAATGCCTATATATTTTGTTACTGAAGACATAATATAGAACCAACAACAAACTCCAATATTAACCTACAGAAAATTCCAGAATGGAAATTTAATGCCTCAAATTTTTTTTTTTAAATTTTCATGGCACAGTAATGTTTTTCCCACTAGCAAAGATATTAAATGATTCTGAACAAAAATTTACCTTTCTGATTTTTTTCTTTAGTTATTTCCTCTAAGTATTCTTCATTCACCTAATCAAATAGAAAAATACTGGGACAATTTTGGTTGTAGACTCAAATATGGATTATCTATCCAAAAAAAGAACATATTTCCCAGCCATTATCTAGTCTTCCTTTCTTATGATGTACAAGATTTTTGCTAAGTTCCTGAGTGTCCAGATACAGATTAAATTTTCCAAACTTCTTTTGCTAGACAGGCCAATAAGTAAATTATTTCCATGATGTACATATGATGTGTACAACTTCCATGCTGTAACCTTAAATGAAAGTCTTATGCCCACCCTCCCCCTTTTCTAGTCACTCTGCTTGATTGTTTCAAAGCAGATACTTGCTGGAGCTGGAGCAGAGTCCCTGAGTGGCAGAAAGTGGTTTCATCAGATATAAGACACTATAATCCTGACAGCATGAATTTACCATACGTAGGTTGGATTGCTTTTGACCAGATGATAACCTGAGACAGAAATAAAATACTGTTTCCTTTAAGCCACTGTTATTTCAATTTTCTTTGTTGTTAAAGCTCAATCAATATCCTAATTATTATATATTCCTTTGTTTTAGAAACAGTTCTTAAGTAATTTGGTTCTATTTTGTGATCAAATTGATTAAAAAAAAAAAAAAACACAGAATCCATTTAGCACTTATTATTTACTTTTCTAAGCCCATAGAACAAATGTAGAAGAAAAGGACCTCAGAGAACACCTAATTTGACTCCATTTATAGAGAAAAAAATTAATTTAAAAAATAAAATTTTTAGCATGGTAATTTTTTTCTTACCAAGTGGATTAGAGAACAGATTTGGAAATCAGAATGTGGTTGAGTCATTGCTCTTCCACTGACTGTATGTTCTGAGGCAAATTTACTGGACTCTGAAAGCCTTAGTTCCCACATCTGTACATTGGAAATAGGAACTTTTCCACAAAGTACTGGTGAGGATTAAACGAGACAAGTAAAGCAGTTATCATAGACTCTGACAAATCACAGGCACTGAAAAAATGTTAAACATTACAGAGTCATCATGATTTTCATCAAAACTTTAAATTATTTCTGCCACTACTATTATTTGGAAACCATCTAATATCACACACAAAAGAGATATCTTGCCAACACCAAACTCTAAACCAGCTATCATCTCAGATCTTTTGAATATTGTTTACTCTTCTCAATAAAAATAAAAGTCCTAATGACTTGACTTATACATTGAAATTATGATCAGGATTACCATCAAGATCTGGCTAGTTTAAGAGATCCAATTCTTTTTTTTTTTTTTTTTTAATATTGACATATGTCGTGAATTTTAAAATTTTTATTTATTTATTTATTTTTGGCTGTGTTGGGTCTTCGTTTCTGTGTGAGGGCTTTTTCTAGTTGTGGCAAGCGGGGGACACTCTACATCGCGGTGCACGGGCCTCTCACTATCGCGGCCTCTTTTGTTGCGGAGCACAGGCTCCAGACGCGCAGGCTCAGTAATTGTGGCTCACAGGTCCAGTTGCTCCGCGGCATGTGGGATCTTCCCAGACCAGGGCTCGAACCCGTGTCCCCTGCATTGGCAGGCAGATTCTCAACCACTGCGCCACCAGGGAAGCCCCCAATTCTTTTTAATTGTAGAATCGTAACAGTTGTGATAATTCCATGTTGGAATTCATAAAAAAACATTTATGTTCTTTTACCTCTCAATAACCCTAAGTAGATATATCTTCATAAAAATGAGTAAACAGGGAAAATAAAATCAACTTGAAGCCCGTGTATGAAAAAGCACTGAGGCATAAAAGATTGAAGACTCAGAGGTAAATATTTTCCTCTGAAGTAGATATTTTGCAAATAACAGATGTTAACCATAGTATTTAATTAAAAATTTAAAGTAAGATAAAATGGACACTGAATCTGTGAAGCAAGATTAACCCACATTCAGAAAGCAGAATGAGATGAGTAAACCTCATAGAAAGAGGTTCTTCTAGGGACTTCCTTGGTGGTGTAGCGGTTAAAAATCTGCCTGTCAGTGCAGGGGACACAGGTTCGAGCCCTGACCCAGGAAGATCCCACATGCCAGGGAGCAACTAAGCCCGTGCACCACAACTACTGAGCCTGCGTGCCGCACCTACTGAAGCCTGCGCACCTAGAGCCTGTGCTCCGCAAAAAGAGAAGCCACCACAATGAGAAGCCCACGCACCACAGAGAAGAGTAGCCTCCATTCGCCGCAACTAGAAAAAGCTCTCACGCAGCAACGAAGACCCAATGCAGCCAAAAATAAATAAATGAAATAAATAAATTTATTTTTAAAAAAGTTCATCTAAATAACTATTGAGTCAACAGTTATGCTAAACAAACAATAACTATAATCAATGAAAGAATGAAAATCACTGTTATAATTTATTGAAAAAATTGTGAAAAGTAAAACATTGTATAAGTAATAGAAAATGCAGAACATCAAATAATTTATTATTAAGTAAAGAAAAACAAAAATTAGTTAACTCATCTTTTACGTCCCAAAAAGTGAAAAAAAGAAAAGCCAAAACCCAATTGACCTAAGGAAACAAAACTGATAAAATCTTAAATTTGAGGATATTGATAAATACAATCATAAAAATAAAACCAATATAATAGTCCCAGGTCATATATGTATATGAAATGAAAAAAGCCTTACAAATCAAATCAAGGAAAAATATAAAATAACAACAAAATAAGAAAAAAATAGTGGCTATAATGAAAGTTAGTGTGGATGTCCATAGTATATACATTATAAAGAGAGAGTAAAATTCCAAGTTTAACATGGCTCTCACCTGCTTTAATTGCAACTCCCTGACCTGCCCCAGTCACCTTCTCTCCTTCTCTCTCACTACAATACAGATGTGTAGGCTTCCAGGCTGTTCCATAAACAAATCAGTCACTCATCAGCCTCAGGGCCTTTGCATTTTGTTTGCTCTGTCTGGATTGCTCTGATCCTGCATGTCAACCAGATTAACTTTCTCTCTTTGTTCTGGTGTCTGTTCATATTTTAACTTACTAGAGAGGCTTTCTTCAGCTGCTTTATATAAAATAATCCTCTTATATGCCTATTACTCTTTGTTTTCTTTAAATAACACTACTTTTCTTCATAACACCTATTGCATAGCATGCTATATATTTATTTGTTTTTGCTGCCTGCCCCTTAAAATGTAAGAAAATGAGGGCAGTTGTTTATTGTCTTACTCAGTGTTGTTTCTCTAGTATTGAATACACTAATGAATGAAATAATTACATATTTAACTAACATAAAAATTTCATCAAAATAGATGGTTATCTGGAAAACACAAATTATAATTCATTCAACAAGAAAGAGCAAACTCTCATGTATCAATCTTAGAAATCATTATAGATAGTTCAAGACAGGACTTGTGGGGATTAAATGAGATAACTGAAACATTTAGCATAGAGTTTTTACAAGTTATAGACACTGAAAAAATGTTAAACATCACAGAATCATCATGATCTTCATCCTTTGGTAGTAGGAACTCTCCAACCCCTCTTTGGTCCATCTACGAAGGAATTCACTTACCATTAGCTTCAAAAATATCCAGGTGCTAGGCACCTAGTGTTACAAGACAGCTTCTGTAAATACCTAGCATTTTAACCCCTACTATGTGGTACACAAACAGTTTGCTAATCTACCAATAGCCTTTATCTCAGTCTACTCTATTAAAAAAAAAACAAAAACCTACATGAGGAGGTCTCATTATATCCAATACTGCCTGGCCCCATCATCATTCTCTCTGTGGGACGAAGAGAAGATTGGGAGACTTGTGGCTTCTATTGCTGAAATGTAAATTTCTCTTACAAAACCTATTCCCTAAGCCACTGTTATGAGACTGTGGACACAAGCCAAGTTCCATGTTACATGGTAACCTAAACAGGAGGTGATGATTGTCCTCCCCTACCTTAAATGATAATTTTTTTACCTTAAAAATGGTATTAATTTTTAAATTATATTAATTAATAGTTAAGGTTAGAAAATTGACCATGTGAGAAATGAATACACAGAAATTAATGGTATTTCATATTAGAAAAATTCAAATAGAATAGAGGATGCTTACTTGATTGTCTCTTTAAAAACTAACTGCAGCTAAGTCTATTGTAGAATAAAATAAATTCATTTCTTATCTATTTTGAAATTCTATTAAATTTAACTATTAAAAAAATCATTCTCACAACAACCTTTATATACTAGGCAGTGTTTGAGGCATTTTTCTATAGTCCAGAAATCAATAAAGAGAGCATCTTCTCTCTTTCTGTTTGGTGTGTGTGTGTGTGTGTGTGTGTGTTATAGCTTGAAGAGGGAGGCTGAGATGAATCTTGTTGCCTAATAAACTGTAGGAAAAAGTGTAGCCTAGCCAAAGGAATAGGCTATTTAAATCTCTTCTGCAAGTTTTCTTAGACCATTTTTAACTTTAACATGTCTGTTGGCAGAAACCCTAGAAGTATATGACTTTGAGTTTTAAATGATGCATCCTCAAGATTCACTGAACAATTATTTGCTACTTATTACATACTAGATGTTTTACTAGGTTTCATCACATGTGTTTTCCTGTATAATAATATGTGCAATGGACCTTTAGAAATTTGGACTGAGTTCTATGAGAGGAATGTCCATACAACTAATGGAATGTCCTATGGCTAATTAACAATACTCCCTGTTTCCATCTCCAGCAAATAATTATTATGTGTCTTCTACATGACAGACTTGCAGAATCCAGGAGCAGTGATGGGAAAGGAAGGTTTAGGCAGACACATCAGCCACTTGGTTCACTTGTATCATTTGTTTACATATAGCATTCTTTCTGATTAACTGGTTGTTAAATTTTTTTAATATTATCTTTGCCACCGAAATCACTAGAATTAACTATGGAAGTTAATAAGATGACAAATATAACAAACGGTTGGCTTCATATTTTCCACATTTAAAGAGGTTTTTAGTTTTAGTATACTTGACAGTATCATGATGTACTAAGTCATTTAACCATTGAAGAAACATTTGATTATGGATTCTTTTCTATAAACAAAATTTATGGTCTTCTGAGAAGAATACTAGTGCTACTAAAGTCTTGCTATGAGTACCACTACTATTGATACTACTTATACATTTACTAGTGCTAAACTATGCAGTCCTCAAATGACTTCCTGATATGTACTTTAAATAAAACCAAAACTTCTAACCATGGCCTATGAGACTCAATATGACCCAGTCTCTGCTTGCCTTCCCTAACTAATCTTTATTTACCCTTCCTACTGTTTCAATATTTTTAAACCATAGTTGCCTATCTCAATGTTTTTGTACATGCAGTAATGTTACTTTGGAATGCATTTCCTCTAACTTTTTACATGGCTGCCTCCTTCTCATCAATAAGTTTTAAATTAAATATTAGCTCCTCAGGGAGATTTCTATCCACAATCCTAAATACAATAGCATCCTCTCTTCAAATCACCACTTTATCTTTTTCACTGCACCCAACAGTTCCAGAAATTGCCTTTTTTTTTTTTTTGCTTTATTTCTTTATTTGTATGTTTCTTGTCTTTTACTATCATGGGCCTTATGTATTTCTCTAAGGAGGTGATTTTGTCTGCCATTGCTATATCAGAGTCTAAAAGAATGCATAGCATATACTATACCTGTGTGGCAAACTAACATTTGTGCTTATTCTTTGATAGGTAGGTACTGAGATACATACTTTACATGGACTCTTCCATGTAATTTTCTCAGCCACCACATTAATCTGTTAACATAATTAATATCAACTTAATTTTTCCAATAAAAATCCTGAGACATATAAACATAATAAATGTTTATTTATTAAACATAAATAAATGTCCAAGGTCACCAAGTTAGTATAGTCTGGAGCCAACGCTGCCTGATTGCTAAATCTAGCTCTTCTCCAATATCCCATTTACATGGAACTGCCTTCATAAAACATTTAACCTAGTTGGGCATTAAAAAGATAGACAGAAGGAGAATATTTGCTTGTATATATTTGTAGGGTTGTAGGGTTTTTTTGTTTTTTTTTTTGCAGTACGCGGGCCTCACTGTTGTGGTCTCTCTCGTTGTGGAGCACAGGCTCCGGACGCGCAGGGTCAGCAGCCATGGCTCACGGGCCCAGCCGCTCCGCGGCATGTGGGATCTTCCCGGACTGGGGCACGAACCCGTGTCCCCTGCATCGGCAGGCGGACTCTCAACCACTGCGCCACCAGGGAAGCCCTGTAGGGTGATTTTTTGGTATAAATTTTATAATATGACAATTTCATTCAATTTAATTCTCTTTAATATTATATGCATGTTGATCATATCCTTCTGTCTACAAAATCATAATTATTAATTTGTGGAAATGTTTCAAGAGAGTTGAAGGTAGAGAGAGGTGTAAAATATTGTTATTATTCTAAATAAATAATAAATATTTATTATTTAGAACATTCTTCATATTTTGAATATGAATTCCAGTCATTAATTATTCCCTGTCATGTTGCCTTGGTTACATTTATAGTAACTGAAGCTGTCATTGCTGCAGGCAGAGCATGAAGAGTATTGGGTCAGATTAACACTGAGTTACATAGAATGAAAATGTAGTCATCTTCCAATTTAAAGCTCTTTCCAAATTCTCCTAAAATGGTTTTATTAGAAACATATGGCACAAATAAAACGCATATTTGGATAATTTCCTTACTAAAAATATTCACTTCAAATCGGTGTCATTTTATTCTACACTAGAACGTCTTGCATTTTATAAATAGTCTCATTCAGCCACATGCTCAGATACATTGTACTTTACATGCTTTTACAATGGATCTCAATTAGTGTGTTTCTGCTTAGTAAGTAACTATTCAGAACACAGAGTATAACGACAAAGATACCAAATAATTCCACCATAAGAAACCTGAATATACAGTGCTAGTAAATTATACCTAATTTGGAGAATGAGTGTTTTATTTTTTTCCCTCACTCTAGGATGTGGGTTACAAAACATTTTAAAATCCTTAAGGTCTATCAAAAAGCTATGCTTGTATACCCCAAAGGAAATGAAATTAAAGAAAAATCCATGATAATACTGTTCATTTTTATATATGCTGAGAACCTTTAACTGGTATTAGTTTTTCTGTTTAAGTCATGGTATACCAAAGAAATGCAAGATAGCTGGCTTACAAGTGTTAGGTCAGTTGTTTCCAATCACCAGGGTTATAGAGGAACAACACACTATCCACATTATTTCTAAATGAACTATTTTTATTTTACAGCTAGGATGTGTTTCTTTTTGTGTCATTGCTCATGTCTTCTAGTTCTAATAGTGCACTGACCTCACAAGATTGTCGCAAAAATGAAGTAATCCTGAGTACTGCATTATATAAAATTTTGTTTCACAATAAGAGTGTGCATATATACTGTAATAATATTGTTTGAAAACATGCTTCAGAAAATTTTAGATATCAGGATAGAAAGATTTTTATATCTTAAGAACTCAATCAGTGTTCCTTGACAAAAATCATGGAGCAGATATTTAAATTGAAAGTCCTATCATGGGGATACCCAATTGTATAGCCATGTGAAAAAAAAAAAGACAAAATTATAACCTCTTATTTCAGGGACAATACCCTGGGTGCCTGGACAGGAAACCAAATTGAGGCAGAATGCTGATATGACTGTTTTTCATTCTGATAGTCTAATAACTCTGATTGGTTGTTATTGAGAAGTCGTGTTCAAAGTCCATACAACTTTTTCTCTTGTGAACTTTCTACTAAAATTACACAGTCATTGATGAAAAAAAATACATTTCTTCAAAGTCAAGAGTCATGAGACAAAGGTTTTGAAAATTCCAGCAAAATGTGCTGTGGGAGATTATGGTATAATATGTTCCCGTGCATCCTTAGAGTGGATAGAAGAGTTATTAACCGTCTATAATTCATGTAGAAACTTTTAGGGTGAGATATGAATATGGAGTAATGTTTTGCCAAGGTAAGGTCAGATCTCAACTCTTTGCTTCTGGACATGTCATTACAGCCAATGCCTTAATCATGAACACCATACTGTAGAGTAGCAATCTCTCTGTGTCTATCTCCATTCACATTCTAAGCTGAAAGCTCCTCTGGAATCGGGACTAAAATAGGTTCAGCTGCCTATCATTTTATAGTCAGAGCTTTCACCACATACTTTCCTGACTCTACCTATCCTTCTCCTTATTCCCTCAACTTTTACTTTTTAATACCCACAAAATACCTTTACCACCTATTCCTGAAAACTCAGCCCCCATTGACTTCAGAGTATAATTACTTTGGTGACAATCATGGAGGGCTCCTTTCTATGCCTTTAATAAATTTTAGGCTCTCATGGCAATGGATCCTCCCTTGTTTATCTTTCCATGAATGGGGAAAAAGTCTTTTCTTTTTTTTTTACATTTGTTTTTCAGTCTGTACCAAACCATCTCATTTTTTAAAAATACCAATTGTACAAGATAGAGATTTCTTATTCCTCATACATAAGTAAAATGAAACTCAGAGAAATTCAATTATTTGTCCCAATCACTATACCTGGATTGACTACAGATCTTATAATGTTACGATAATGAGAATTTCTATGGACATGAGCATTTTTTATTCTAAGAATGATAATCCAATTTTGAAATGATTCTGAAAAACAAAGCATTCCCAAGGACAATAGAGAAGATTCTTAATTTATTGTACTTTCTTAATTATTATTCCAAATTTTGTTTAAACTTTATACTGAATATTTTATATTTGATAAAATGCTTTATAATATCTTATTACTTATTTTTTATATTATTTCCTCTGAGTGAAGTCATTATTCTATTATTGTCCCCTTCCAAACAGTATATGAGATTTAGCAAGTCATATTAAAACCTTCATTCTTGAAATATGCTAGAAAATAGTATTTCTCCTTCCCACTCCACCATTTAAAGAGATTAATTTGCATTAAATTACTTAAAAAGACAAGGGTTATTTGATAAGATCTCATTAATTTTCATTAAATATCTAGTTTATGTCTAACCAGGTATCCAGAGACAAGGAAGAAATAAAAGACAAAGAAGTCCTAAAAATCCTATCTAGTAGGAAGCATGTTCTCTGTAGTCATAGATTTTCCCATATTCTTGGCAATAGAGTTGGAGAAAAACAACTGTAAATCTAGAGCACTTAATTTCAATATTAATAGATACAAAATGAAAATAAAGTTTTCTTCATAGTGACATTCTAAAAGGTGCTCCTCTGATAAATTCAAGAAAGAAGAAGAAAGAAAACTTTCTTATCCAACAAACAAGAATGTTTAATCACTGTCAGCCTAAACTAAAATGATTTTTTTTCATATAAACTAGATTATTTTAGAAAAGTCAAAAAGAGGAAAGAGGTGGGACTTCTGGCTATGGTCAAGTGAGGAAGCTGGCAAATTTTCTCCCAGAAAAGCAGCTATAAAGTGGAAAAAAATTGACAAAAACAGCTGTTTTTAAGCTCTGTAAATTGACCAAAGGCTATTTATGAGAAGTATTTATGCTTGAAGAACTGCTGAACTTTGAGTAGTAAGGAAGTATGTAGTGTTCTTGCCTGTGGCTACTCTCCATAGTTCAATCAATGTAACGGTTTTGCCAGGGAGGAGTCAGCCTGAGAAGATAGGCCTCTTTGTTACTGCTGTCAAAAAGGGAGTGATGAACAATCCCATAACTAATAGTATTATTGATGAAGTAGGTGATCTTTGTAGTATGTGAGTAAGGAGGGATAATTGTTCTACTTGCCTGAGGGTGTGGCTGGTTGAGACCACATGCTTGGTTGAGGCTGCACACAGGCACAGTGGAGACCACAGAGAGCCCAAGCTCCCCACACACTCCTGGTCAACCCTGAGTCTGTGTATATGAATAGAGGATACTTGAAAGGGACCACCAGAAAGAACAAGAGGCATCAGATTGGTAAAAAAGACAACAACAACAACAAAAACATCTGAAGTTTGAATGTGTAGCTTTAACCATGAAAAGATGTATTGAAAGCCTTACTGCTTCAAGGTGGTTGAGCACAATTTTTCTCAAATCATTAGTAATTACTAAACTACACAGACACAGAGGTGACTCCTAGGAAGCCTGGATAAAAATAAAGCAATAATTAAAACAAAAATAAACTAAATGTCATCATTAGGGACTACAAATTTTGGGGTAAGTTAGATTTCAAAGATTTAGTGCAGGCAAGTAACTAAACCTCCAAACCCAAAACAAAGCATACTAGCAAACAAAACCCTAGCAGTTATTTTAAAGTAAAAACAGTAACAGCATGAATCTACAGGTGTAAAAATAGAACTCAGAGTTGCTACAATATATTATTTTTTAAGACATTAAGAAACATACAAAGAAGGTAAGTGGAAGAAACAGTAAATAGATGTTGGATTTAGCAGATAAAGACTTAAGAACAGTTATTAAAACAAAGTCAAAGGACTAAAGGAATCCATATTTAAATAATTTAAAAATAAATTATAACAGCAATGACTCAACAAACACAGAGTCCAAACAAGGACATAGAAATTATTTTTTAAAGGAAATTAGGCAGTTAAAAAAATACAACAATTGAAATTTAAAAATTCATTAGAAGGGCTCAATAGCAGAAGTGGCAAAAGAAAGAATTAATAAGTTTGAAGATAGATCAATAAACATTATTCAATCCAAAAAACAAAGAGAAAAAAATGAAGAAAAATGAGCAGAGCCTCAGAGACCTGTAAGTCTGCATCAAATGTACCAATATAAGTGTAACAGAAATCTCAAAAAAAGAAGAAAAAGAGGACAGAAAATAATTGAGAAAACAGCAGATAAAAAATTTTCAAATTGATGAAAAACATTCCTCTATACATTTGAAGATAATGCATAAACCCTAATGCCTAAGTAGAATAAATACACAGAGATGCATAGCTACAGGTGTGATAACATGCATGATACAGGTGTATCAAACTGTTGAAAACAAAAGACAAAAATTAAATCATGAAAACAAGAGAAAACCAAACCATCATATACAGGGAGAGGACATCAATAAAGTTAATAATTAATTTCTCATCTGAATCAATAGAGACAGGAAAGCAATAGAATGAGATATTCAAAGATCTAAAAGCCATCAAACAAACCAACCATGAAAAAGTAATTCTATCTCCAGCAAAACTATCTTTCAGTAATAAAGGCAAAATAAGGATATCCACAGATAAGCAAAGACTGAGATAATTTGCTGTTAATGAACTTTCCTTAGAATACTAAAATTAATTCTTCGGACTGAAAGAAATTTATATCACAATGAAGATGCTCAGAAATGGTTAATATGTAGGTTAATATAAAAGGTGGTATACAGGGTTCAGTTCCAGATCACAGCAATAAAGAGAATATTGTAATAAAGGAAGTTACAATGTTTTTGGCCTCCCAGTGCATTTAAAAGTTATGTTTATACTATATTATAGTCTATTAAGTGTGCAATATTGTTATATCTGAAAAAAAAATAATGTGCATAGCTTGATTAAAAGTACTTTATTGCTAAAAGAATGCTCTCTATCATCGGAGCCTTCTGTGAGTTGTAATCTTTTTTTGCTGATGGAAGGTTTGAAATATTTCAAGAATTACCAAAATATGACACAGAGACTTGAAATGAGCAAATGCTGTTGGAAAAATGGTGCCAATAGACTTGCTTGATGCAGGATGCCACAGACTTTCAACTTGTGAAAAACACAATATCTGCAAAGCACAAAAAAGCAAAGTGCAATAAAATGAGGTATGTTTATATGTTTATTCAGTCCTTCACTTAACATCTTTAAAACATTTAAACTTGATTGAAGAAATAATTGTAACACTGTATATGGTTTATAACAAGAAAAAGCCAACTGAAGAAAGGAAATAGGAATTAGAGCAGAAATTATTTAAAGAGAAAAAAATGCAGTACATAAAGTTAATGAAAACAAAAGTTTATTCTTCAAGGAGATAAATAAATCTGACAAAGCTTAGATACGTTGATGAAGAACAAAATGAGAGAAGATACAAATTACCAAAATGAGAAAAGAAACAGGAGACATCACTACCAACCCTACAGATATGAAAAGCTTATGAGGGGATATTATGAACAACTTTTGACAACAATATTGATAACTTAAATGAAATAGACTAATTTCTAGGAAGCCATATACTACCAAACTGACTTAAGATAAAGTATAAAATCTCTATTGACCTATAACAATAAAGAAATTGGATTAGCGTTTTAAAATATTCCTGTTAAGAAAGACCTAATCTCACATGGCTTCACTGGTGAATTTTTCCAAATATTAAAAGAATAAATAATACAGAATTATACTTTAAAAATTCTAGAAGTTGAGGGAACACTTTTCAGCTTGTTCTATGAGGTCAGTATTATCCTGAGACCAAAGCCAGACAAAGAAATCACAAGTAAATAAATTGACAGTAAATTATCCATCATGAAAATGGAAGCAAAAATCCTTAACATTATACAAGCTAGTAGAGGCTAACAATTTTTTTTAAAGATTGTGCCCTATGACTTAGTGGGATTTGTCTCAATGATGCAAGGTTGATTTAACATCTGAAAATCAATTAATGTACTACACCATCTTAATAGAATAAATCAGAGTTGTTAATATTTTTCTGTAATGGGCCAAATAGTAAATATTTTAGACTTTTCAGTCCATGTGACAGCTGTTGGAACTACTCAACTATGCTTAAGATAGTAAACAAATTGTCATGGCTCTGTTCCACTAAATATTTATTTATAAAAATATTTATTTACAGGTGGTAGTCTACACTTGGCACGTGAACTGTATTTACCAGTCCCTGGAGTAAAGGAGGAAAAACACATGATTATCTCAATAAACAGAAAAAGCATTTGTCAAAATCCAATACCGTGTTATGATTATAAACTGGCATAAGTTAGAAGGAGACTTTATCAACCTGATAAAATGCATGCATGAAAAACCCACCGTTAAAATTCTGCTAAATGGTGAAAGACTGAATATTTTCACCTTAAAATCAGGAACAAGGGAATAATACCCAAACTTACCACTTTTATTTAACAAGGCATTGGTAGTTCTAGCCAGTGAAATAATCCCTCCCTCTCCTCCACAAATTGATCTATATTGAGAACAAAAACTGTCTTTATTCACATATATCATATTTGTTTAAAGCAGAATCACCAAGTAATAATTTTTAAAAAACAGAATTAGTAAAGAAGTTAGCAAAGTCACAGGATAGAGAGGAGAATACAAAAATTTAAAGCCACCTATATCACATAAAGAAGAAAAGAATAGGTTTGGAACAAGGTACCCAAAAGGTATGAGGTCCTTGTTAGCTCTCCTCAATGTTAGTGGAAAAAGCAGTGATAGGTGACAATGAGGTGCAAACACCAAGGCTCAGTCAGAAACCAATGTGGCTGTAGCTGCTGAGACAAGGGGACTCCAAAGCTGAAATAAATGCTGTTAACAATGAATACCTATCCAATATAAAGCTAGGGGTGATTTGAAAGCATTGGAAGTTCATTTAGTTGAGCCTTAAACAACCAACCACTCAAAAATGAAAGCGAATGCAAAATCTTGCTCACTGGTGTGGAGTAATCTCTTTCTTTGTGTCCCCTAATTCCTTTCTAGTCCATCTAGTCCAATCTTAGCTAATTTAAGAAGATGATTACGGGTGGGGCCAAAATCATCCTTTCCCCAGTAGAAGCCAAAAGCCATACACGTATATCTGAGTAAACTGGGGAATTTGCGGGGAGGTGAATGACTCAAGCATGGCTCTGCTTGGTACAAGCAAACAAGTAACCATCCTGTGGAGTGGGAATTCATGAATTCAACTGACAAAGTTTGGACAAATTTCACAGTGGGGAAAGGAAGACAATATGATTTTGCAATAGAACTGTTTGGGCCAACTAATGTACTATTGTTGTGTTTTCCACTGCTGAGTGTATATTAGGTTTTCGTTTACATGTTTTTATTGTGAATTTTCATAAAATTCAGAGGGAATTATCCTGATCTGAAAAGGCTGCATATAGAGTAATACCAATATCACTGGAGCATCACAGCTCTAAAGACACTTTGAGTTATAGGTCTCTCTGATTATTTGGCTTATTAGAGCCTATGACAAAGGGAGGCAGATCCAGAGACACCCTTTAGTTTATCACTTCTTTGACATGACTGCCAGTTGCACATCTTTTGAAAAGTATCTACTAGCTTCCTACTGGGTTCTGTCCAAAACAGAATGCCTAACCTATGGAGATTTTGTGTTTATATGGTCTGGTATTCTCAATTTGGGGTGGCCAATTCAGACTAAATGAATAACAAGGTGAGAAGGACCCAAAAGCTTCTCTGTCAAATGGAAATTCAAGAATACAACTGACCCCCAGTGATACCTCAGTTTTATATAAAAAAAATTGTAGTTAGGTCCTTGTGGGAAACTTTCCAGCCATTCTGCTGTATGAAGCAGAACTGCCAGCTCAGTAAGAGCTTTGATTCACAGAGGTTTCTGTAAATGTTTGGCCCTGGTTTGGTTAAGCTGAACACAAATTGTGTTCACTAAGCTACTGCAGTTAT
Organism: Orcinus orca; assembly: GCF_937001465.1. NCBI lineage: Eukaryota > Metazoa > Chordata > Mammalia > Artiodactyla > Delphinidae > Orcinus > Orcinus orca. The sequence goes on along the minus strand of NC_064559.1, from coordinate 149,830,166 downwards.
TCAAACTCAGTAACAGCTATTCCAAACCAAAAAGGTATGTGGCCACTTCACTCAGTAGGCAGAACTCAAGTTCATTTTCATAACCCTGGCCAATACTTCCCTTAGTGAAGCTTATACTATTTTATTGATTCATGGGCTCTTGCTTGCATCTTGTTTTGTTTTCAAATTAGAATACTACAGATTGGTAGATTAAAGACAGATAAAACTGTTTGGGGCACTTGCACAGTTACCCATGATAAGGGTTCATTCTCTGATGAGACTAATCGTAATAATGCTGTTGATTGAGACTATGCCACCCAGAATGGCTACCATTGTTGCCTGGATCCATCATCCTACAAAACATGGAAATATATCAACCATTATAAACTGGGCACAAAGTAAAATAATCTGTTTTTATTGCAGCAGCTACCATGGCATGTTAGGTTTGTGAGTCCTGCCAAAAGTTGGCTGAATCTCCCTTACTTACATTTTCAGGACCCCCATTAAAAACTGGACATCCAGGCTTGGGTCAACTTTCCTGGTTGGCAGCCTTAATACATGTTGTCAGACAACTTTGCTGGGATAGTTAAGTACATCTTCATGAAACTCCCCTGAGTGGGACATTTGAAAGCTTTTGTCTAGTTTCTTCTGGACCTTGACCCATGTGTCCTTTCCCTTTGCTGATTTTGACTGGTATCCTTTCACTGTAGTAAACCATAACTTTGAGTATCACAGATTTTTTGAGTCCACTACAATAAGTCATTGTAGTGAATCACTTCGCCTGAGAGTAGTCTTGGGGTTTCCAACATAGTCTGCCATCCTCTGCCAGAAGGCTCTGACTATTATTTGGTTGTAATTCCCCTTAACTTTCCTGAGAAATCAATGAGAAATGTCAGGGATGGCTCCAGCTCTTATACCTCTGTGCAAAACACTTCTCAATACCTCCAGATGTCTTCTAATCCCACCCCTATAGCCCTCACTCGATTATTTCATGGGGCAGAGGACTGCCACTTGGCTTGTTGCATGAACAAATAAGACAGGTTGGACAGACTGCACTCAGGCAGTCCCTTCAAACAAGAACTTAGTTGTTTGCACTAACTATGAACCCTAAGGACTATCAGCCAGCCAAGAGTACACATTGGAAGCAATGTCAACCTGTGCCCTCAGATTGATAAATGCTATGCTAGAAGGCCCTCAACAAATGTAAGCAACACTTTCATGTCAGAGCTACCACATGTGGCCCTTGAGCTATACTTCTTGTGTGGAAGTCAGGCATTAACTTGCAATCCTCCCCCCAAAACAATAACTTTCACCTTAGAGGTGGTCATAAGAACCATCAAGTGTTTAAGGAAACAACAACAATAGGTTATGCAATACTCAGATGAGATACCCAGAGGCACAACATACTGACTCTTTATGTAGACCCTGTGGTCATGTATTTCTACAAATAGATCTATTCAGTTAGAAAAGGTGATCCAAAATGTTTTCCTAACTTTAACTGAAGTGAGCTATCAATATTATACCACCTCAGCTCTAGAGAGCATTCAGGACTGATTCAGTTCACTGAACAGGATGGTTGTGAATGATAGAATTGCCCTAGATTTCCTCCCTCCAGGGTAAATCAGAGTCTGCACATTCACTAATACATCCTGTTGTACCTAGATTAATTGCTGAACAAATGGCAATGTCAATATAGAAACTTAAAGAAAATGCCACTGGCTTTTGAAAGTAGACCATGATGGTTTAAGGGATCTATTTAGCTGGCTTATTCTGGGTGCTTAGGCCATGGATGACATTCATTTGCACATTAACCTCATCCTGCTGATTATAATCCTATTGAATGTATGAGAGAAGTTGAACAGATATGGCCCCAGCCTCTGCTGGCCAGATGAATCAGTGGTCAGCAGAATTCATAATCATGGAAAACTTCATCAGAAGCCAAGACAGTGTAGAAACAAGGGATGGATATTATCAAGATACAGTTCTCCATGTTTCTCTATTTTCTGTGCATCTTGCAAGTCAGGCACTAACTGTTCTTTGTTCTGGATATCTTTTCAATGAGGTTGATAAATTTAACAACCTTGGGAGACAGAGATAGGGTTTCCCACTGGAGCAAATGGAAGCCCTGATTGCTGACCATTTCAAAAGATTCTAGTTCCCAAAGCTCAGGGATCCTCTTCTGAGAGCATATGTAAGCATCTGTGCCCATCTGTGTCTTTCCTGTGGAGCAAGGAGAAATGGAACCAATATGCTGATGATTATGCTGCCTTTTGTGCCATGAGTAAGAAAGGCTTTTGTCTCTAACCCAGAAGTTTTGTGCCTCTTATTAGCATCTATGAACATCTGACAGACTAATTTGTTAACTTGTAACTAAGATAAAATATCAGACCCTTCAGAGTAACAACACCAAAAATAAGAGTAATTCTGTTTGGGATCCTCCAGATATACCCTCCTTGGCTGTCATAAAAAACAGTGCTTTAACAGCTCCTAGGAAGTTATTTTGTCAAATTTGAAAGAGCCTGGGCTGTAGAATCAGAGGCATATGAAGAGAAAACCCAGGCTTGCTACTTGTAAAAGCACAAGAACATCCATAACATAGGGGTATTGTGACAAATAATGTGATGGTATTAATAAGGTTCTTATCCAACACCTGGCCTGCCAAAATCAATCAATGATTTTTTTTTTTTTTTTTTCTGTACACGGGCCTCTCACTGTTGTGGCCTCTCCCATTGTGGAGCACAGGCTCCGGTCGTGCAGGCTCAGCAGCCATGGCTCATGGGCCCAGCCACTCCGCGGCATGTGGGATCTTCCCGGACCGGGGCACGAACCCACATACCCTGCATCGGCAGGCGGACTCTCAACCACTGCGCCACCAGGGAAGCCCAATCAATTATATTTTTTTCTCTAAGAGTTCTTAAAGATTTGGATACTAAATTGAGAGGCACATACAGAAAAGGAGTACAATATACACTAATATGTATAAAGTAGATAACTAATAAGAACCTGCTGTATAAAAAAATAAAATAAGAAGAAAAGGAGTACAAATAAAAATATTTTATAGTATCCTTATAAAGATCATATACTTGTTTAATAAAGGAACTGAAAATAACAAAAAATAAATAGAAAAAAATCAACTATAATTTCATCATATAGAACAAATAAATGTTAATAATTTATTGTATCTTCTTTTTTATAAAATACTAAGAAGTAGATTTTAGAAAATGGAATATATACAATTTTGTATCCCGAAGTAGGAACATCTTGAGAGTGGTTTTGGTGAGTTTATATTCAAGAAAGAAAATATAATAATATCACAAGCCAGAGAGCTTGCTGTTGAATTTTTGTTAAATCCACCAGTTAAGAACATAAATGAGACTTTCATAGAGTCTTTTCTTTAGCCCAACCATCTGGACATTTGCTGTATTTTGATTAAAAGCAAAAAAACCATTAGACAAAAACTTACAATGCAGTTAAATTCCAGGCCTCCACAGAGAGAAAACCAGAGATATAATAATACGTTAAAAAGTCTAAAAAAAAATCATTGTTGCATCAAAAAAGTCCATTAATTATAGTAATTATCTACGATTGGAACTTCTAAAACATCTGCAGTAAAACAAGTGACTATGTTTAAGCATACTCATTTCAGTTTTCAATCATTTAAATATAGCTATTGTTAAGGAATTAGTTGGAAGTCATTAAGAAAGTAACTTTCAAAAAACCGGTTCTGGCACATGACAGAGACAAAATTGAAGGATTAGTAAAGGAAAATGTGCCCAAACATTATGATCTTAATCATTATATCTAAATTAGTATAAAATGAAGAAAATCCAGTTGATAATTGACTTCAATTATACTTCTTTATTTAGATATTAAGATCATTAATTCTATTAGCTAATTAAAAACTGCAATCATGCAATTGTAATGAATTCTTATTCAGTGAAGACAAAGACCATTTATTCATTTAACAAGCATTTTGTCAGATAACTGCCATATGCCTGGCCAAGAAGTTGTCATCATAGGTACAGAGAAAATATGGTAATGATTCCAATTCTGATTGTCCATTTGAATCACTATATGTCTAGAATTAGAAATCCCTTCAAAACTGAGAGTGCAAAATAGATGAAGGGGGGGCCTCCCTGGTGGCGCAGTGGTTGAGAGTCCGCCTGCCGCTGCAGGGGACACGGGTTCGTGTCCTGGTCCGGGAAGATCCCACATGCCACGGAGCAGCTAGGCCCATGAGCCCATGGCCACTGAGCCTGCGCATCCGGAGCCTGTGCTCCGCAAAGGGAGAGGCCACAACAGTGAGAGGCCCACGTACTGCAAAAAAATAATAAATAAATAAGTGAAGGGGATTGAGAGATACACACTTCCAGTTATAAAATAAATAAGTCACAGGAAAAAAATCTGAGAGTGTATGTTGAAAATAACAAAGAGGTATGAGGTAAAATTTATTCTGTTATAATATAAATAAAATTATAATTACAAAACAAGAAAAAATTTCAAATATATTATTAAATTAGAAGAATGAACAAAACAGATGTATATCATCTCAATTTTTAATATAGATATATTAAATAGATAAACTGAAAAGAGTACTTATATATGGATAGTGGGGCTGTGGATAATCTTTGTGTTTTTTGGATTTCCAAAATTTCAGCAATGGACAAGTGTTTATTTTACAATATGAAACAGTTATTTTTAAATGGGAAAAGTCCTATATGTCAATCCCTTTTCCACAGATCCTTTTCTTGTTAAGTAAAGTGTATAATTATTGCAAATATGTGAGTATAATTAAAGCAGAAAAAATCAAATCAAATCAGATGACCTGGGTTTCAGTCTGGGTCAACCATTAATCAGATCTTTGATTCTCAGCATAAGATTTTGGGCCTTTTTTATTTGTATGTTGATGGATTTTGACTGGGTGAGCTCTATACTTTATTTCATCTCTAAGAAAATAAGCTCTGTTCTTAAAGTAGCTAAGAGGAGTCACATAGCGCCAGTCTCTTTAAAGCACACATGCACCCACACACACGCACACACACACGCACACAAACATGATTGCTTAACCTTGATAATAACAATAACTCCTGTCTCATAATAGTTCTTCTTCACTATTGATTCAACTACTTATATTTCCAATAATAACTGTATTTATCAGGGTTTTGCAGAGAACCAGAATTATTGAATTATTAATAATTATTGAATTATCTCCTTTTGAACTATTATGGAGTGAATCATTTCCACATTTGGGCTATTATGTTACTATGAGTATTGTGTACTATTGATAGTTTGTGTGTGGACGCATGCCTTTTAGTTGTTGAGTTGTGTTTTTCTTATATTCTAGATATGTCTGTTATTAGATATATGATTTATAAACATTTTCTCTCATTTTGTGGATTGTCTTTTCACATTTTTAATGGTTTAGTTTGTAGTACAAGTTTCTAATCTTAATGAAATTCATTAAAAAAATACTTTGCCTAACACAAAATTGCAATAATTTATTCCTATGTTTTTTAAGTGTATTCTAGTTTTAGCCCCTAAATTTAGCTCTTGGATCCATTTTGAGTTAATTTTTGTACATAGTGTAAGGCAGGGAGGGACCCAATCTCATTGTTTTTCATGTGGCTAAAATTCAGTTGTTCTAGCACCATGTGGTGAAAAGACTACTCTTTCTCAGTGAATGATCTCAGCACTCTTATCAAAAATCAGTCAATCATAAACATATGGGCTTATTTATTGGCTCTTAATTCTATTCCAGTGATCTACATATCTACTCTTATGCCAATATCATACCGTCTTGATTAATATAGCTTTGTAATAAGTTTGGAAATCAGAAGTGTGAGCCCTCTAACTTTGTTCTTTCATATGATTGTTTTGGTTATTCTGGGTCTCTTGAATTTCTATATGCATTTCAGTATCAGCCTGTCCATTTCTGCAAAAAAAAAGGCACCTGGTGCTTTGATAGGGATTGCACTAAATCTGTAGATCAAAAATTGGGAAGCACTGCCACCTTAACAATATTATGACTTCTAATACATGAACATGGGATGTCATTTCATTTATCTAGGTCTCCTTAAATTCACATGCATTTTTATTATACTGAATACAAATCCCTTCATCATATCTAAGACATCTGTAGATCTCCCTCCTTATTTAGTTCTACCACTTATTAAAATAGAAATACATATAAATGCTGCCCATTTTCAAGAGAACTCTGAGGACTATAAATGATTTAGGGTTTCTCTATTATTGGGAATGCATTATTTAGGTATCGAAATCATTGTGGTTAAACGTTCTGCTGTTTTCTGAGTGTTCTTTGTATAAAACTTATCAAAGAAAAAGGTAGCCAATGAAATACATGATCCTTTAACTTATATGTAATGTACATTATCCTATTTATATATAAGTACAAAAGTACATGTGTATGTAAGGTCATAGAAAAACTTTGGAAGAAAATACACCAATTTATTATAGTAGTTACTTCTGCAGAGAAAGAAGCAATGAGATGGAGGAGAAGAAGGAGACTAAGCACTCCTTATTTGAATTTTTTTTTTTTGCCATAAAAATGTTTTCAGGTATTTTTGGTGTAATTTTAAATGTGAGTAGCAATAAATATAAATATGCCCCAGTAAAATGAGTTTTTTCCATATGTATCACCCTAAGAGTAAATAACATGGCTGACCTTGAGATTGCAGGTGGTGCTCAATAGCAGGTTGAAAGGTTTGAGGTCATGGTGCTGTACGTTAGCTGAATGAATATATTTTAACCATCTGAAGATCTGGTAAATAAAATAGTATATTTGGTCATCACTGAGGTGTTGTGTCTTCAAGAGCTGATAGAGATCTATTTCCATGAGGTCCTATACCACATATACATGTTTCATTTGCTTGATGTTTGGCACTTGAAGTTTCTTTCTCCAAGAAAGAGCTAGTGTAGCAGTTCAAGTCCAAAGACTATCTGCTGGTAGAATTTCCTCTTACTCAGGGGAAGTTAGTCTTTTTTTCTCTTCAGGTCTTCAGCTGATTAGTTGCGGCCCACCTGATTTCTGGAAGGTAATGTGCTTTATTCAAAGTCCAGTGACTTAAACATTACTCTCATACAAGAACACCATCACAGAATCTCTCAGAATAATGTTTGACCACATATCTGGGCACTGTGGCCAGCTAAGTTGACACATAAAGTTAATCATCATAATGACTAAGTACTAGTTATCATTTAAGATCACCTTAGTCCCCAAAATTCAGATATCACAGTAGAGATATATTGGTGTCCCTAAATAGGTATTACATATTACTTCTTTTCCAAACTCTAAGATTTATACTCATTACAATAACTTCACGTGTTCTCTTACTTACATAAATGAGCCAAATGAATTTAGTTCCAGGTATATTTCAGTTTACCAATAGACTTGCTCATAAAGATTTGTGTGTATATTGAATTGTTCCATATGATTCCCCTTGTAATGTCAGAAATATTTTCTCTGTATTTCTCATAGATTTTCAATTGGGTGTGGCTCTCAGACTTTCAGCCTTATGTTTTTGACCCTTTGTATTTCCATTCATTTATAATATTAAATAGTGAATAAATCTATGACTACACAATTAAGAATGCTGAAGCTCTTCACCATTTCAGGGAGATCTGTAATAATGATTTACTGTGATAAATGGAAAAATATCAGTAAGATATTCAACCCATTAGTTATTTGTTTAACAGCTGCCATATTTATAAAATGGAGTTTAATGCCATAGGTGAGATGAAAGTTAGAATTCTTGTTTTTAACACAGGCTTTTATAAGATATATAGTACTTTAAATTATAAGTACTCAGATATATGTTTTCCCGATTGAGTGATTCATTTACTCATTGAGAAAACTATTGAAAGGCTATCATGTGTAAAGAACTGTTTCAGGCCTTCCATGGTGGTGCAGTGGTTAAGAATTTCCCTGCCAATGCAGAGAACACGGGTTCAAACCCTGGTCCGGGGCGATCCTACATGCCGCGGAGCAACTAAGCCCGTGCGCCACAACTACTGAGCCTGGGTTCTAGAGCCCACGAGCCACAACTACTGAGCCCACATGCCACAACTACTGAAGCCTGTGTGCCTAGAGCCCGTGATCCACAACAAGAGAAGCCACTGAAATGAGAAGCCTGCACACCCCAACGAAGAGTAGCCCCGCTCACCACAACTAGAGAAAGCCCACATGCAGCAACAAAGACCCAACACAGCCAAACATAAAATAAAAAATAAAATAAAATAAATTAAATTTTAGAAAAAAAGAACTGTTTCAGATGCTGAGGGTACCAATAATAGAAAAAGATACTCCCTCATGCCCTAAAAAAATCAATGCCATGATAAAGCTTATATTTAAATTAATCATAAAACTAAGTATGTATGTAAAATGTGTAGCAGTTTTTAATAATTGCTATGGAAAAATAAAGCAGAAAAGAAAAATGCAGTGAAAGTGCATTTACAAATAGAGTTGGATCAAAGACAGCCTTGTTGAGAAAGTGACCTAAGTGGTAGAAAGTACAAATAAAAAGGCCCTAAGGCAGTATTGTCCCCTGCAGTTTTTTAGAAGGCCAAATGTTGGCCCTTGTGGCTGTTGAGCAGTAGCTGTTATAGTGGGAGACTGGCAAGAGATAAGGTCAGAAGGGTAATGAAGCATTGAGCTTTGGGAGCAAATTGTGGAGTCTTATTAGTGATACTGGTTTTTACTCTGAGTAATAAGGACACCACCAGCAAGTTCTTAACACAGGAGTGATGTTAACTGATTATAATTTTAATAAATGCTTGGGCCACGGGGAAACCCCTTAGAAGAACACTACAGTACCAGGACCAGGGGAAAAGCAAGGGTGGCTCAGACTAGGGATGTAAAAGTGGGTGAAGAAGATAGGCTATTATGAAGAAGCAGACTTTTGTTATTTGCAGAGAGAAAATGAAAAATCAGGAACCACTCCAACCATTTATCCTTCATATGTGGAAGCAAGGGAAGAGTGTGAGAAGAATAAATTCCAGATATTTTTCTTTTCACCAACTCTTTTAAACATATCGGTCAAATGAGTAAAAATATGTAACTTCTCCTGCCAAGCTTTATGTATCTTGTTGGGACAATGAGTTAAAGTTCCTAAATCAATAATTGTTTTTATTATATGGTTCCAGAGAAACAATGTATAAAAATATATTCCAGTGTAATTTCTCTGTAATCTGTTCCTCCTGTTCCATCAAGTGTGACAGTATATTATTATATATTGACAGAAAACATCAATATGGGGCTTCCCTGGTGGCACAGTGGTTGAGAGTCCGCCTGCCGATGCAGGGGACACAGGTTCGTGCCCCAGTCCGGGAAGATCCCACATGCCGCGGAGCGGCTGGGCCCGTGAGCCATGGCCGCTGAGCCTGCGCGTCCGGAGCCTGTGCTCGGCAATGGGAGAGACCACAACAGTGAAAGGCCTGCATACCGCAAAAAAATAAAAAAAAAACAAAAAACCTCCATTAGCAGAGAGAGGGAAACAAATATTTTTTTCAAAATTAATTCCCATCTGATTTGCAGGGTTTGGACCTTGAGAAATATCTGACAATACTACTAAACTGTAGGAACAGATTCTGTGTTTTGAAATGTTAATTTCATTGTTGGAAGTCTATTAGGATAAAGAGTATAACTGAATGGCTTAGGGGTTGATGGTGCTAAATGAAAGTCAAAGGTCTGTTTTGTTTTGTTTTGTTTTTTTCATTTTGCTTGCAGTGTGGTTTTATTTGACTTTTCCAGTAGACACAATCCTCAGCTTCAACATAGGATGGAAAAGAAACTTGTTATAAAACTTTTATTAAAATAGATCAAAATTCTATACAAGTTACACCTAACTCTAATATCCACTTTTAAGAAGCAGAAAACAGTGCATTTAAGAAAAACATAATCCAAGAGGCAAATATGTCACATATTTTTGCCCAAAGGTAGTTAGTCAGAATTTAATGATGGAACATCTGAATATGAAGAAAAAGAAAACTGGTGACAAAGAAGGTGAAAAATGTATCTTACTGTTGGATAACAAAAATACATGCCTAAAAAAATGAGCTTAAAGCCCAATTTCTGAAAGAAACGTTTTTTTTTCTGTCTTTTTTGTTACATTTTCAAGTTTGTTAAGCTGGCGAATTGTGACATGAATTTGGTTAAACTTAGACAAATATGCTTGGCAGTGCAATTGGGGCTTTTGAGTGCTTCCTCATTCATACTGTTGTTCCCTGTCCATCTATTTGCCTATATAATATTATGCAAAATTTGTTCTTAGCAGCCAGCTTTCCATGCCACACTCCTGTTCCTGTTCCACGTTCCTATCCCATTACACCTATTGACCCAAAGCTGTTCACTCTGCTCACTTTCACTGGCCCTCTTCTTAAGTCAATCACAATGATTTAGGGAATATTAACAGCTTTGACTCCTTCACAAATCATTTTCCCAAACTTCCAATTCCTCCCTAAATTTCTTCCAGTGCAAATCAAATGCGGGTTTTGGTACTCTTAGAGGTAGCTCTGGGTATCTCTACTGACACAACAAGAGTTCTCCCTTAAGCCCCCTATTGGCATCCTTTTCATGGTGACCTCTCTTCTGATTTCCTCTCTACGTTTCCACTGCTAATTACCTCTGGCAGCTTTCAAAACTGGAGACCTTTCAGGAATCTAGAAGAGCAGGAGAGAACCTGTCATGTGCCTTCTTTCTATTGCCTACATAAAGGCAAGTAAGCTTAGCATGTTATTCAGGATCCTTCCTGTTCTGTCCCAAATCTCACTATCAAGTCTCATTACCTGCCCCTTCCCCAGGGCACCCTAAACATCTTCCCTAATAAGTATGCCATTGTAAAACTTTGTTCCTTTGGCTGGTGTTCCTTTTTCACAGTTTCTTACCCAGCAAACTTCTACTGATCATTTAAGCTCAACTTTAATGTTGCCTCCTCTATGAAGTCTTTTCCTCCTCTATGAAGTCTTGTAATTACTTACAAAGGCAATCACTACTCTCCTAGAGATACTATAGTATTTTGAACAGCTCTAGGAGAGCTCTTAGGATCCAGAAGGTGGTTGGGTATGCTCTGAATGAAGTTATTCCAGAATATACCAGCAACGTGCATAGAGAATTTTGAATCAACTCCATCCTAAGCAATGCAAGAGATGACTCAGAAAGAGAATAGAATGCACCTTACCAAAAACTTACGAGTGACTTTCTTCCCAAAAGTATAGTTGAGGCTCAGAGATTAAACATTCCCAGTACAAAGACATTCTCTTTGACATGACCAGTGAAGGAAAATTGATTTTATAATAATCTACTAATGTTCTAACAGGATTATGGCTTCTTGTCTGGAATTGGAGAAAATGACCTTGGCAAGAAGTTGTACAGATTCTTGATAAGGAAGTTTCCCTGAGCCACTATAAGATATGGAACAGAGGGGATATACTTAAGGAAGAAATATCTACCTGACTAAGTATTGAAACTGAGCAGAACCCTGTGAGGCTCCTGGATACAAATCCTTTATATGCCCCCCATGTTTCTTGTTTGTAGGAAATAGGCTTCATTCAGCCTCCTTGACCTTCGCTGAGTTCCGAAGGGCAGGTTCAAACAGTTGCTAATCAGGGAAGGGAGGGAATATTGTCAATAAACAATAGTGCTAGTTTGGGGCAGGGTCCTCATTCCTCCTTAAGGAATATGCATAACACTATCTTTGAGCTCTTCTGCAGAATTAAGGCCCCCACCAGGTGGAGGATGGCAACTTCAGACTGAGTACAAGATTCCTGGAGCACCGCCCTGCTACCTCACCACCAGCCAATCAGAAGAAAGTCACACACCCTGCAGCCCTCACCACAAATTTTGCCTATAAAAATTTCCCCTCAAACCATCAGGGAGTTCAGTGTTTTTTTAATTTTTAATTTTTTTTTTTTTTATTTTTGGCTGCATTGGGTCTTCGTTGCTGCACACGGGTTTTCTCTAGTTGTGGCGAGCGGGGGCGTCTTTTCATTGCGGTGTGCAGGCTTCTCATTGCGGTGGCTTCTCTTGTTGCAGAGCATAGGCTCTAGGTGCATGAACTTCAGTAGTTGTGGCACGTGGGCTCAGTAGTTGTGGCTCGAGGGCTCTAGAGTGCAGGCTCTGTAGTTGTGGCACACGGGCTTAGTTGCTCCCTGGCATGTGGGATCTTCCTGGACCAGGGCTTGAACCTGTGTCCCCTGCTTTGGCAGGTGGGTTCTTAACCCCTGCGCCACCAGGGAAGCCCCGAGTTCAGTGTTTTTAAGCAAGAACCACCCATTCTCCTTGCCTGGCCCTGCAACAAACATTTCTCTGCTCCAAACTCCAACATTTTGGTTTATTTGGCCTCACTGTGCATCTGGCACATGAAGTTTGTTCGATAACAATTACTTTGTTTGGTAACAGTATATTGTTTATGGCTATGTTTTTCTCAGTTCTGAAAACATTTTTTCACATTAACTAGATTATAATAAAGACCAAAGAAGCATTATCATTATATGGGAGATCTACTCCTTAGTGAAAAGATTGAGTGCAACTTTCGTCCAATCAAGAGTAGGAGTGGTGCTCTCCTGTTGTTTTCCCTATCCTTCTTAAGAACAGGTTAATTGATGACTAAGGAAAAAAAACAAAACAAAAGAGAAACTAGAAAAGAGGGGCAAAAGTAGAATCTCATACAATTGATAAGAAGGAAGGCTGGACTTAGGAAATGGGTGGAGAAGTACTGTCTAAATAAAAGTATTGGAGAAGAGGGAACTGGCCTTCAGTAACTTGCAATATCTGCTGCTCAGTATTGGCCATTGTTGGTTGCATTACAGTGAAAAAGATTGCGGAAACAAAATGTGGCTAAAGGTCAGCTATGGGTCACTGCACCCAAAGACAAATTATCCTAGAAAGGCTACTCAAAAATAAGACCCTATCAGGCAGTGCTTAAGTTCTTCACAATTAGTTATAATTGGTTTCTCTATTAGAATAGAACTGAACATGCAAATGGGACCAGCTTTTGAAAAATAAGAAAGATGGAAACAGAGAAATTAAGATGGGGGCTGACAGTCACTCTTTCTGTCAACACTTAGGGAGGGACTGTAGAGGACTAACACATGAGTGAACTAAGAATATTGATGGGCAGATTTAGATTCAACATATGATTTTAGAAAAACTGGTGGGTTTATTTCACCACATGTAAGTCTGTCCAAAACGTAACAGGAAGGAGGAAAACTATTAGTACCAAGTTATACAACTACCACTTCTACAGTGAATTCTTTTCTTTGGTCACAAAATAATTGAATGAAGAATAATAATTCTTTCAACTTTTTCTTCTGGAAAAATTGATATAGGGCCAATAAATGAACTGTCTAAAATGGTATTGGGTGAATTCTGACACCGAAGGAAAGATTCTGGTATCTTATATTCTAAGTTACTTTTTCTTTTTTCTAAAGAACTCAAAAATTTCCTCATTTGTTTATCTCCTTAAATGTATGTGGAAGTTTGATTTTCAGAGGCTTATTTATAATTTGCATGCTCCCTTGAGCAACAATCTTTTTAAATGGTTAAGTCAATATGTTTTTGTTCCTTTGTTTTTATTTTTCTCACTACATTTATGATCTTTGCCTTTTCTGCTCAGTTAACCTCTGCAAACTTCTGATATGGCTGAAGGTACCCTATCCACTTATTTTATGAATCTTCATTACTTCTCTACTGGATTGTGACCTCTAGACAGCAGAGCTTGTATCATTTTTTCATGTGCATGATCTTAGCATCTATTATAGTATTTCATATATAACTACTCAGTATATAATTATTGTTTGATAAATAAATTCTATAACTTATTTTAAATAATATTCTGGGAAGTAAGATGAAACTTTCTATATAAAATTTTAGGAAATAAGCTGTTTCAGTGATCTATTTCTGTGTAATAAATCATACAACACTTAGGAACTGAAAAACAATACCACAGTTTTGTGGGTCAGGAATTTACACAGGGCTCATCTGGGTGATTCTATGCTCCAGTTAGTTGTATTCACTGGGCTGGGCTCCCTCCATCTCAGTGAAATCTCAATGTCCCTCCACGAGGCTAGTCAGACGTTTTATATGATGGCTCAGGATTCCCAGAAACCAAGGTAAAGACTGCCAGTCTCCTTGAAGCCTAGATTCAGATTTGAATAGTTTCACTTCAGTGGTACTTTATTCATCAAATTAATCACAAATTATCCCAGATTCAAGATGAGGAAACGTAGACTGCATTACAATGGGAGGAGTGTAAAGAAATTATAAATATTTCCAATCTCCTATATATGAGGGGAAGAAGTAGAAACTTACTTTACACTTAATCTCACTTTCTGTGCCTGTATTAAATCTCCATCTATGGATGCTTGAATAGAAAAATAATTTTTAGAAAGGAAAAATATTTATTCGTAGATACTGAATAAAAGTAATTGAATAAAGGAATGGAGGTGTGGTTTTTCTGATAGTGTAAGCATTGCATATCTTGAGGTTTCATATTCTTCTGAAACCACTGAAATAAGTATGTAATCTGGGTTATCCCTCTAATAGCTTAGAAATTGTATAACATATCTCATACCATTTATATATTTATACACATACACAAATACAATAAAATAGTAAACAAAATTATCTTCTAAAAGCAGCTAAAGAATTATAATCCAGGTAGTTCCTTCACTATGTTTTTTTTTAGCAAAAATTGAGTCCAGGTCTCATAAAAGGATTTTCTTAAAAATAAGAAATATTAGATTTATTGCCTGAAATGTTTTTCATAGTCAAAAGTAAGTAAGTAATATCCTTCAAGTAACAGAAGTAAAATTATACAGAGGAAACAATTCTGAACTGGTCAAAATCTCATTAAAATTTCATGAGGAGAATTATGTATGCCCCTTTCACAATTTTTCTTTATAGCAGAATATCAAGTAATCCATGATTTGAGAGCAAACTTTAGTTTTATCCTAGACCTACTTGACCTTGTAAGTGTTTCTTGATTTTAAAGGATGACATTTAATTAAAACTCCCTTGCTGAAGTAAGGTAATTATTGGTGCAGATAAAAGAGATTTACAGAAACCCAAGGCAGTGGATTGGCTAGAGGAACATGGATTTATCTTAACATAATGATGTATCATTTATAAATTGTGATATACTATCTAGCTTTGTATCATTTAAAAGCACATCGAGTTTGCTGGTTGAAGTAGCACACACAATTGTGGTAAAGGCATTTCAATTAAGCCAAAGTCAAACAGACTTCAAGAATTTTCTACCTTTATTTGTAATGCTGTGCATAAAATTATTCAAGCATTACACTGAAGAATGAGAACTCAGGGAGTATGAAATCAGACCAAAGTCTCTCCCCTTAATAAATGATATCTTTCCTTCCTCATAGTTTGCTGCTTTTCAATGAGTGACATTTAGTAATATGTATGAGTAATTGCTGAGTTTACCGCTCATTACCTCTTTAAAAATCCAAGGAAGTCGTAAGTACATTTTGATCCTTTAATGATAAAACAATTTTCATTATAAAGGTTAAAACAAAATAAGTGATTTTTATTTGTAATTTTAAAGCTTAGTTGTGGATTCTTTGTGATACAAAAATACTTATGATTAACCTTTCATTTATATTTGTACAGACAGTCAAAAAAAGAATGAAAGGACTAAAAAAGGAAATCTATTCCTTTTATACAAAAAACAATGCTTTTAGAATTCCTTACAAGATAATAATTTAGTAGCAAAAATTCTCCTAATAAAAATTACATCTGATTTATTTCCCCAGAAGGGTATAAGAGATATTTTCCATACAAATATTCATAATTAAAGATATTATGGAAAATCATGTATACATATCAACTCTATAAGTTTAACATATGAAATACAAGATAATATTATCATTTTCCAGCTTGATAATCATCTAAAATTATGTACAAAATTATTTAAAACAGTTTTGCCTTGTGTATATAAACTATACATTTGGTGACTAATGTCAGTTCAAAGAAAAATATTGTTAGCATCAATTTTTTTTTGCTAACTTTTACTCTAATTGACATTGTTTGATTGGTATTCACTTTAGTCTACCTTAACAGAGTCTACATGTTAACATAGTACTTCATAATCATTTACTGTTGAGCCCAAGATAGCAGATGTTTAGCATATTGTGTCCTGAATTGGTACCAAGGTATAATTTCCTGGTCCTTGAGGTATTTAATGGATGCTTTCAGAACCCTAATGACTAAGGTGATAAATGTGTGTAAAATAACATTAGCTAATTGTACTTTTTCTTATTTTAATAAAAAATGATGTATCAGTTTGCCTACATAGATCCTGGCTTATAATTATCATTCAACTTGATTTCTATAATCACTAAATCAGAAGAGAAGCATACATTATTAGAGTGAAACTTTGGGGATTCATGCCATAGTCACATCATAGTGTTCATCTCATACAGGATAAGCTACTGACTTTATTTCATGACTCTGGAAGGCATAACTTTGATTCCTAAAAAGGTGGCACTGAATATTAAAATAGCTTTCATTTTATGTTATAAATATGACCATGACAATAATGATGATGCTAAAGATCACATTGTAAGCTGCTTATGAAAAATAATGAGCCTTGTTACTGTGATGTCCAAATTAAAATTAAAGAAGGAAGACAGGATCCACAATTTAAGGAAAAATCTACCTCTTTTCTTAAATATATTATATATAGGTAAAGGACAGCTGAAAAAGCAAAATTGCATAATAAAGAATGCATGGTATTCAAGCTGATCCTCACCCACTTTATTCATCATAAAATATAAGGCACAATATGAAATATTTCACCTAGAAAATTCCTTTACAAATATTGATTTAATGACTACTGTGTGCCAAGGAATGAGGTTCATTCAATTTCAGTTTCTTAAACTGTTAACCATATTCACATTCCAAACAACTTTTGACAACAATATTGTCCCTTTTTGATTCCACCAAAGAAGAAAAAGAAGTAACGCATAGGAAGCAAAACTTAAATTACCCTTATAATTTTTTTTTTTTTTTTTCGGTAAGTGGGCCTCTCACTGTTGTGGCCTGTCCCGTTGCGGAGCACAGGCTCCGGACGCGCAGGCTGAGCAGCCATGGCTCACGGGCCCAGCCGCTCCGTGGCATGTGGGATCTTCCCGGACCGAGGCACGAACCTGTGTCCCCTGCATCGGCAGGCGGACTCTCAACCACTGCGCCACCAGGGAAGCCCCCTACCCTTATAATTTTTGATCATCCTTATTTTTCTTGTTTTTGTTTTGAATTAATATTTGAAATATATATATATATATATATATACATATATTTTAAAAGTCTTTCAATGGAAAAAAAAACTTACCTTTCTTGTTAAAAGAGGAAATCGAGACTCAAATAGATTACAAGATTAAATTAATATCATACAGAAGATATTTATACCTCATCTTTTTATTTCATAAAAGATTTCTGGAAGCACACTGTGAAATGAGAGAAAGGTGATGGAACAGTAAGTTAAAAAGATCAGAGGAATAGAAAGATGTTTTAGATTAGAGAAGAGTTGTGCAAACTCACTACTCAACTAAAAACAAAAATCACTGAGAAGGAAAAGAGAGGAGATGTTGTAGAAAGAGGAGGTGTTAGAGCCTGATACTAAAGAAAGAGATGGGCTCAAAGAAACTCCTTTGAATGAAGATGTCCTCCATAGAAATAGTAGAAGAGAGAAGGAAAAGAAAAGAAAGACAGTCATATCCAGCTAGAATAAAGGAAAATTGAGAGCATATGCAGTGAAAAGAAAATGATTATATCTACAATTAAAAGACTGAGCTACCTACAGAGATTAAGGTGTTCAGGTACTATAGAAGAATGAAATAATAGGGGAATCAACTAGGAATATTAAAACTATTGTTAAGTAACATGAATGTCAATTGAGATTTGATATCTAACTTTTCAGTAAAATACATAGATGTCTTCTACCAACTTCTTTATTCAGGAAAAAAAACCAAAACATTGAAATAGAATGCGCTTCTCCCAAAATGGACCATAATGCCAAACAATTGGCTTTCTTTTTTAAAACATTTTTATTGGAGTATAATTGCTTTACAATGGTGTGTTAGTTTCTGCTTTATAACAAAGTGAATCAGCTATACATATACATATATCCCCATATTTCCTCCCTCTTGCATCTCCCTCCCACCCTCCCTATCCCACCCCTCTATGTGGTCACAAAGCACCGAGCTGATCTCCCTGTGCTATGTGACTGCTTCCCACTAGCTATCTGTTTTACATTTGGTAGTGTATATATGACCATGCCACTCTCTCACTTCATCCCAGCTTACCCTCCCACATCCCTGTGTCCTCAAGTCCATTCTCTACAACTGTGTCTTTATTCCTGTCCTGCCCCTAGGTTCTTCAGAACCTTTTATTTTATTTTTCTTTTATATTCCATATATATGTGTTAGTATATGGTATTATTTGTTTTTCTCTTTCTGACTTACTTCACGCTGTATGACAGTTTCTAGGTCCATCCACCTCAATGCAATTAACTCAATTTCATTTCTTTTTATGGCTGAGTAATATTCCATTGTATATATGTGCCACATCTTCTTTATCCATTCATCTGTCAATGGACACTTAGGTTTCTTCCATGTCCTGGCTATTGTAAATAGAGCTGCAATGAATATTGTGCTACATGAATCTTTTTAAATTATGGTTTTCTCAAGGTATATGCCCAGTAGTGAGATTGCTGGGTCGTATGGTAGTTCTATTTGTAGTTTTTTTAAGGAACCTCCATACTGTTCTCCATAGTGGCTGTATCAATTTACATTCCCACCAACAGTGCAAGAGGGTTCCCTTTTCTCAACACCCTCTCCAGCATTTGTTGTTTGTAGATTTTTTGATGATGGCCATTCTGACTGGTGTGAGGTGACATCTCATTGTAGTTTTGATTTGCATTTCTCTAATGATTAGTGATGTTGAGCATCCTTTCATGTGTTTGTTGGCAATCTGTATATCTTCTTTGGAGAAATGTCTGCTTAGGTATTCTGCCCATTTTTGGATTCGGTTGATTTTTTTTTTTTAATATTGAGCTGTATGAGCTGCTTGCATATTTTGGAGTTTAATCCTTTGTCAGTTGCTTCATTTGCAAAGATTTTCTCCCATTCTAAGGGCTGTCTTTTCATCTTGTTTATGCTTTCCTTTGCTGTGCCAAAGCTTTTAAGTTTCATTAGGTCCCATTTGTTTATTTTTGTTTTTATTTCCATTTCTCTAGGAGGTGGGTCAAAAAGGATCTTGCTGTGATTTATGTCATAGAGATATGCCGATGTTTTCCTCTAAGAGTTTTATAGTGTCTGGCCTTACATTTAGGTCTTTAATCCATTTTGAGTTTATTTTTGTGTATGGTGTTAAGGAGTGTTCTCATTTCATTCTTTACATGTAGCTGTCCAGTTTTCCCAGCACCACTTATTGAAGAGGCTGTCTTTTCTCCATTATATATTCTTGTCTCCTTTACTGAAAATAAGGTGACCATATGTGCGTGGGTTTATCTCTGGGCTTTCTAACCTCATCCATTGACCTATATTTCTGTTTTTGTGCCAGTAGCATACTGTCTTGATTACTGTAGCTTTGTAGTATACCCTGAATTCAGGGTGCCTGATTCCTCCAGCTCCATTTTTCTTTCTCAAGATTACTTTGGCTATTTAGGGTCTTTTGTGTTTCCATACAAATTGTGAAATTTTTTGTTCTAGTTCTGTGAAAAATGCCATTCATAGTTTGATAGGGATTGCATTGAATCTGTAGATTGCTTTGGGTAGTATAGTCATTTTTACAATGCTGATTCTTCCAATCCAAGAACATGGTATATCTCTCCATCTGTTTGTATCATCTTTACTTTTATTTTATCAGTGTCTTATAGTTCTCTTCATATAGGTCTTTTGTCTCCTTAGGTAGGTTTATTACTAGGTATGTTATTATTTTTGTTGCAATGGTAAATGGGAGTGTTTCCTTAATTTCTCTTTCAGATTTTTTGTCATTACTGTACAGGAAAATGCAATAGGTTTCTGTGCATTACTTTTGTATCCTACTACTTTATCAAATTCATTGATTAGCTCTACTAGTTTTCTGGTAGCATCTTTGGGATTCTCTATGTATAGTATCATATCATCTGCAAACAGTGAGAGTTTTACTTCTTTTTTCCAATTTGGATTCCATTTATTTCTTTTTCTTCTCTGGTTGCTGTGGCTAAAACTCCAAAACTATATTGAATAATAGTGATGAGAGTGGGCAACCTTGTCTTGTCCCTGATCTTAGAGGAAACAGTTCCAATTTTTCACCATTGGGAATGATATTGGCTGTGGGTTTTCCATATATGGCTTTTATTATGTTGAGGTAAGTTCCCTCTATGCCTACTTTCTGGAGGGTTTTTATCATAAATGTGTGTTGAATTTTGTCAAAAGCTTTTTCTGCATCTATTGAGATCATCATATGTTTTTTCTCCTTCAATTTGTTAATATGGTTTATCACATTGATTGATTTGCATATATTGAAGAATCCTTGAACTCCTGGGAGAAGCCCCATTGATCATGGTCTATGGTCCTTTTAAGGTGCTGTTGGATTCTGTTTGTGAGTATTTTGTTGAGGATTTTTGCATCTATGTTCATCAGTGATATTGGCCTGTAGTTTTCTTTCTTTGTGACATCTTTGTCTGGTTTTGGTATAAGGGTGATGGTGGCCTTGTAGAATGAGTTTAGGAGTGTTCCTACCTCTGCTGTATTTTGGAAGAGTTTGAGAAGGGTAGGTGTTAGCTCTTCTCTAAATGTTTAATAGAATTTTCCTGTGAAGCCATCTGGTCCTGAGCTTTTTTTTGTTGGAAGATTTTTAATTGCAGTCTCAATTTCAGCACTTGTGATTTGTCTGTTTGTATTTTCTATTTCTTCCTGGTTCAGTCTCAGAAGGTTGTGCTTTTCTAAGAATTTGTCCATTTCTTCTAGGTTGTCCATTTTACTGGCATAGAGTTGCTTATAGTTATCTCTCATGATCCTTTCTATTTCTGCAGTGTCAGTTGTTACTTCTCCTTTTTCATTTCTAATTCTGTTATTTTGAGTCTTCTCCCTTTTTTTCTTGATAAGTCTGGCTAATGGTTTCTCAATTTTGTTTATTTTCTCAAAGAACCAGCTTTTAGTTTTAGTGATCCTTGTTATTGTTTCCTTCATTTCTTTTTCATTTATTTCTGATCTGATCTTTATGATTTCTTTCCTTCTGCTAACTTTGGGGATTTTTTGTTCTTCTTTTTCTTATTGCTTTAGGTGTAAGGTTAGGTTGTTTGTTTGAGATGTTTCTTGTTTCTTGAGGTAGGATTGTATTGCTATAAACTTCCCTCTTAGAACTGCTTTTGCTGAATCCCATAGGTTTTGGGTTGTCGTGTTTTCATTGTCATTTGTTTTTAGGTATTTTTTTGATTTCCTCTTTGATTTCTTCAGTGATCTCTTGGTTATTTAGTAGTATGTTGTTTAGTCTGCATGTGTTTGTATTTTTTACAGTTTTTATCCTGTAACTGATATCTAGTTTCATCGCACTTTGCTCAGAAAAGATACTTGATACGATTTCAATTTTCTTAAATTTACCAAGGCTTGATTTGTGATCCACGATATGATCTGTCCTGGAGAATGTTCCATGAGCACTTGAGAAGAATGTGTATTCTGTTGTTTTTGTATGGAATGTCCTATAAATATCAATTAAGGCCATCTTATTTAATTTATCATTTAAAGCTTGTGTTTCCTTATTTATTTTCATTTTGGATGGTCTGTCCATTGGTGAAAGTGGGGTGTTTAAATCCCCTAGTATGATTGTGTTACTGTCGATTTCCCCTTTTATGGCTGTTAGCATTTCTGTTATGTATTGTGGTGTTCCTATGTTGGGTGCATAAATATTTACAATTGTTGTATCTTCTTGGATTGATCCCTTGATCATTATGTAGTGTCCTTCTTTGTCTCTTGTTATATTCTTTGTTTTAAAGTCTATTTTGTCTGATATGAGCATTGCTACTCCAGCTTTCTTTTGATTTCCTTTTCCATGGAATATCTTTTTCCATCCCCTCACTTTCATTCTGTTTGTGTCCCTAGGTCTGAAGTGGGTCTCTTGTAGATAACATATATATGAGTCTTATTCTTGTTTCCATTCAGCCAGTCTATGTCTTTTGGTTGGAGCATTTAATCCATTTACATTTAAGGTAGTTATTAATATGTATGCTTCTATTACCATTTTCTTAATTATTTTGGGTTTTTTATTATAGGTCCGTTTCTTCTCTTGTGTTCCCTGCCTGTAGAAGTTCCTTTAGCATTTGTTGTAAAGCTGGTTTGGTGGTGCTGAACTCTCTCAGCTTTTGCTTGTCTGTAAAGGTTTTAATTTCTCCGTAAAATCTGATGAGATTCTGTTGGGTAGAGTAATCTTTGTTGTAGGTTCTTCCCTTTCATCACTTTAAATATGTCCTCCCACTCCCTTCTGGCTTGCAGAGTTTCTGCTGAAAGATCAGCTGTTAACCTTATGGGGATTCTGTTGTATATTATTTGTTGTTTTTCCCTTGCTGCTTTTAATATTTTTCTTTGTATTTAATTTTGATAGTTTGATTAATATGTGTCTTAGAGTGTTTCTCCTTGGACTTATCCTGTATGGGACTCTCTGTGCTTCCTGGGCATTATTGACTATTTCGTTTCCCATATTAGTGAAGTTTTCAACTATAATCTCTTCAAATATTTTCTCAGTCCCTTTCTTTTTCTTTTCTTCATCTGGGACCCCTATAGTTCAAATGTTGGTGGGTTTAATGTTGTCCCAGAGGTCCCTGAGACTGTCTTCAGTTCTTTTCATTCTTTTTTCTTTATTCTGCTCTGCGGTAGTTATTTCCACTATTTTATCTTCGTGCTCTGCCTCAGTTATTCTGCTATTGATTCCTCTAGGGAATTTTTCATTTCATTTATTGTGTTGTTTATCATTGTTTGTTTCCTCTTTAGGTCTTCTAGGTCTTTGTTGAGTGTTTCTTGTATTTTCTCCGCTGTGTTTCCAAGATTTTGGATCATCTTTACTATCATTACTCTGAATTATTTTTCAGGTAGACTGCCTATTTCCTCTTCATTTGTTTGGTCTGGTGGATTTTTACCTTGCTCCTTCATCTCTGTCTTCTCATTTTGCTTAACTTACTGTGTTTGGGGTCTCCTTTTCGCTAGCTGCACGTTTGTAGTTTCTGTTATTTTTGGTGTCTGCCCCCAGTGGCAAGGCTTCCTGGTAGAGGGGACTGGTGCCTGTGTTCTGGTGGATGAGTCTGGATCTTACATTTCTGGTGGGCAGGACCACATCCAGTGGTGTCTTTTTCAGTGTCTGTTACCTTATTATGATTTTAGGCTGCCTCTCTGCTAATGGGTGGGGCTGTGTTCCTGTCTTGCTAGTTGTTAGACATAGGGTGTCCAGCACTGTAGCTCGCTGGTCATTGATGGAGCTGGGTCTTAGCATTCAGATGGAGATTTCTGGGAGAGCTTTCACTGTTTGATATTATGTGGACTTGGGAGGTCTCTGGTTGACATATGTCCTGAACTCACCTTCCCACCTCAGAGGCACAGGCCTGACACCTGGCCAGAGTACCAAGACCCTGTCAGCCACACAGCTCAGATGAAAAGGGAGAAAAAAGTAAGTAAATAATAAAATAAAATAAAGTAAGGTAAAATAAAATATAATAAAATAAAAACTACAAAAAATATTAAAAATAAAAAATTAAGGAGTAATAAAAAAGAGGGAAAAAAAGAAAGAAAGAAAGAAAGAAGAGAGCAATGAAGCCAAAAACCAAATCCATCAGTGATAACGAACGCTAAAAACTATACTAAAAAAAAAAAAACACAAAGAAACGGGCAGACAGAACCATAGGAGAAATGGTAAAAGCAAAGCTATACAGACCAAATCACACAAAGATGCATAGACCTACACACTCACAAAAAGAGAAAAAGGAAAAAAAAATCTATATATAAAAAACAAGAGGGAAGATGGCGGAAGAGTAAGACGCGGAGATCACCTTCCTCCCCACAGATACACCAGAAATACATCTACACGTGGAACAACTCCTACAGAACACCTACTGAAGGCTGGCAGAAGACCTCAGACCTCCCAAAAGGCAAGAAACTCCCCACGTACCTGGGTAGGGCAAAAGAAAAAACAGAGACAAAAGAATAGGGACGGCACCTGCACCAGTGGGAGGGAGCTGTGAAGGAGGAAAAGTTTCCACACTCTAGGAAGCCCCTTCGCGGGCGGAGACTGCGGGAGGCGGAGGGGGGAGCTTCGAAGCTGCGGAGGAGTGCACAGCAACGGGTGCGGAGGGCAAAGCGGGGAGATTCCCGCACAGAGGATTGGTGCCGACCGGCACTCACCAGCCCGAGAGGCTTGTCTGCTCACCCGCCGGGGCGGGCGGGGCTGCGAGCTGAGGCCGGAGCGCAGGGAGAGGACTGGGGTTGACGGCTTGAACATAGCCTGAAGGGGTTAGTGCACCACAGCTAGCCGGGAGGGAGTCCGGGGAAAAGCCTGCACCTGCAGAAGAGGCAGGAGACTTTTCCTTCCCTCTTTGTTTCCTGGGGCGTGAGGAGAGGGGTTTAAGAACGCTGCTTAAAGGAACTCCAGAGACGGGCGCGAGCCGCGGCTAAAAGCGCGAACCCCAGAGACGGGCGCGAGCCGCGGCTGAAAGCGCGGACCCCAGAGACGGGCGCAAGCCGCGGCTGAAAGCGCGGAATCCAGAGACGGGCGCGAGCCGCGGCTGAAAGCGCAGAATCCAGAGACGGGCGCGAGCCGCGGCTGAAAGCGCGGAATCCAGAGACGGACGCAAGCCGCGGCTAAGAGCGCGGACCCCAGAGGCGGGCGGGAGACGTTAAGGCTGCCGCTGCCGCCACCGAGGGGCCTGTGTGCGAGCACAGGTCACTCTCCACACCCGTCTTCCGCGGAGCCTGTGCAGCCCGCCACTGCCAGGTTCCCGGGATCCAGGGACAACTTCCCCGGGAGAGCGCACAGCGCGCCTCAGGCTGGTGCAAAGTCACGCCGGCCTTTGCCACCGCAGGCCCGCCCCGCACTCTGTGCCCCTCCGTCCCCGCCGGCCTGAGTGCGCCAGAGCCCCCAATCAGCGGCTCTTTTAACCCCATCCTGTCTGAGCAAAAAACAGACGCCCTCCAGCGATCTACACGCAGTGGCAGGGCCAAATCCAAAGCTTAGCCCTGGGAGCTGTGAGAACAAAGAAGAGAAAGGGAAATCTCTCCCAGCAGCCTCAGAAGCAGCGGATTAAAGCTCCACAATCAACTTGATGTACCCTGCATCTGTGGAATACCTGAATAGACAACCAATCATCCCAAATTAAGGAAGTGGACTTTAGGAGCAAGATCTATGATTTTTTCCCCTTTCCTCTTTTTGTGAATGTGTATGTGTATGCTTCTGTGTGAGATCTTGTCTGTATAGTCTTGCTTCCACCATTTGTCCTAGGGTTCTATCCGTCCATGTTTTTTTTTAATTTTTTTTCTTAATAATTAATTTTAATAACCTTATTATACTTTACCTTCGTTCTTTCTTTCTTTCTTTCCGTCCTTCCTTTCCTCCTTTAGACAACGAATCATCCCAAATTGAGGAGGTGGTCTCTGACAGCAAGATTTAGGATTTTTCCCCATTTACCTCTTTTAGTGAGGGTGTATGTGTATGCTTCTGTGTAAGATTTTGTCTGTATAGCTTTGCTTCCAACATTTGTCCTAAGGTTCTTTCCGTCCCTTTTTTTTTTTTTTTCTAAATAAGAAGTTTTTAATTCAATAACTTTATTATACTTTATTTTATTTTTACTGTATCTTCTTTCTTTCTGTCTTTTTTCCTTCTTTCCCTCCTTCCTTCCTTCCTCCCTCCCTCCCTCCCTCCTTTCTTTCCTTCTTGCCTTCTTTCCTTCTTTGCTTCTTTCTTTCTTTCTTCCTTCCTTCCTACCCTCCTTTCCTTCTTTCTTTCCTCATACTTCTACTAATTCCCTCTACTTTTTCTCCCTTTTATCCCGAGCCTGTGGATGAAAAGCTTTTGGTGCTCCAGCCAGGAGGCAGGGCTCTGCCTCTGAGGTAGGACAGCCAACTTCAGGACACTGATCAACAAGAGACCTCCCAGCTCCACATAATATCAAACGGCGAAAATCTCCCAGAGACCTCCATCTTAACACCAGCACCCAGCTTCACTCAACGACCAGCAAGCCACAGTGCTGGAAAACCTATGCCAAACAACTAGCAAAACAGGAACACAACCCCACCCATTAGCAGAGAGGCTGCCTAAAATCATAATAAGGCCACAGACACCCCCAAACACACCACCAGACGTGAACCTGCCCACTAGAGAGACAAGATCCAGCCTCATCCACCACAACACAGGCACTAGCCCCCTCCACCAGGAAGCCTACACAACCCACTGAACCAACCTTAGCCACTGGAGACAGACATCAAAAACAGGAGGAACTACAAACCTGCAGCCTGCAAAAAGGAGACCCCAAACACAGTAAGATAAGCAAAATGAGAAGACAGAAAAACACACAGCAGATAAAGGAGCAGATAAAAATGCACCAGACCTAACAAATGAAGAGGAAATAGGCAGTCTACCTGAAAGAGAATTCAGAATAATGATAGTAAGGTTGATCCGAAATCTTGGAGATAGAATGGACAATAGATTGGATAAAATGCAAGAATCAGTTAACAAGGACCTAGAAGAACTAAAGATGAAACAAGCAACGATGAACAACACAATAAATGAAATTAAAAGTACTCTAGATGGGATCAATAGCAGAATAACTGAGGCAGAAGAACGGATAAGTGACCTGGAAGATAAAATAGTGGAAATAACTACTGCAGAGCAGAATAAAGAAAAAAGAATGAAAAGAACTGAGGACAGTCTCAGAGACCTCTGGGACAACATTAAACGCACCAACATTCGAATTATAGGGGTTCCAGAAGAAGAAGAGAAAAAGAAAGGGACTGAGAAAATATTTGAAGAGATTATAGTTGAAAACTTCCCTAATATGGGAAAGGAAATAGTTAATCAAGTCCAGGAAGCACAGAGAGTCCCATACAAGATAAATACAAGGAGAAATACGCCAAGACACATATTAATCAAACTGTCAAAAATTAAATACAAAGAAAACATATTAAAAGCAGCAAGGGAAAAACAACAAATAACACATAAGGGAATCCCCATAAGGTTAACAGCTGATCTCTCAGCAGAAACCCTACAAGCCAGAAGGGAGTGGCAGGACATACTGAAAGTGATGAAGGAGAAAAACATGCAGCCAAGACTACTCTACCCAGCAAGGATCTCATTCAGATTTGATGGAGGAATTAAAACCTTTACAGACAAGCAAAAGCTGAGAGAGTTCAGCACCACCAAACCAGCTTTACAACAAATGCTAAAGGATCTTCTCTAGGCAAGAAACACAAGAGAAGGAAAAGACCTATAATAACGAACCCAAAACAATTTAGAAAATGGGAATAGGAACATACATATCGATAATTACCTTAAATGTAAATGGACTAAATGCTCCCATCAAAAGACACAGATTAGCTGAATGGATACAAAAACAAGACCCTTATATATGCTGTCTACAAGAGACCCACTTCAGACCTAGAGACACATACAGACTGAAAGTAAGGGGATGGAAAAAGATATTCCATGCAAATGGAAGCCAAAGGAAAGCTGGAGTAGCAATTCTCATATCAGACAAAATAGACTTTAAAATAAGGACTATTAAAAGAGACAAAGAAGGACACTACATAATGATCAAGGGATCGATCCAAGAAGAAGATATAACAATTGTAAATATTTATGCACCCAACATAGGAGCACATCAATACATAAGGCAAATACTAACAGCCATAAAAGGGGAAATCGACAGTAACACATTCATAGTAGGGGACTTAAACACCCCACTTTCACCCATGGACAGATCATCCAAAATGAAAATAAATAAGGAAACACAAGCTTTAAATGATACATTAAACAAGATGGACTTAATTGATATTTATAGGACACTCCATCCAAAAACAACAGAATACACATTTTTCTCAAGTGCTCATGGAACATTCTCCAGGATAGATCATATCTTAGGTCACAAATCAAGCCTTGGTAAATTTAAGAAAATTGAAATTGTATCAAGTATCTTTTCTGACCACAACGCCATGAGACTAGATATCAATTACAGGAAAAGATCTGTAAAAAATACAAACACATGTAGGCTAAACAATACACTACTTAATAATGAAGAGATCACTGAAGAAATCAAAGAGGAAATCAAAAAATACCTAGAAACAAATGACAATGGAGACACAACGACCCAAAACCTGTGGGATGCAGCAAAAGCAGTTCTAAGGGGGAAGTTTATAGCAATACAAGCCCACCTTAAGAAGCAGGAAACATCTCGAATAAACAACTTAACCTTGCACCTCAAGCAATTAGAGAAAGAAGAACAAAAAAACCCCAAAGCTAGCAGAAGGAAAGAAATCATAAAAATCAGATCAGAAATAAATGAAAAAGAAATGAAGGAAACAATAGCAAAGATCAATAAAACTAAAAGCTGGTTCTTTGAGAAGATAAACAAAATAGATAAACCACTAGCCAGACTCATCAAGAAAAAAAGGGAGAAGACTCAAATCAATAGAATTAGAAATGAAAAAGGAGAGGTAACAACTGACACTGCAGAGATAAAAGAGATCATGAGAGATTACTACAAGCAACTCTATGCCAATAAAATGGACAATCTGGAAGAAATGGACAAATTCTTAGACATGCACAACCTGCCAAGACTGAATCAGGAAGAAATAGAAAATATGAACAGACCAATCACAAGCACTGAAATTGAAACTGTGATTAAAAATCTTCCAACAAAGAAAAGCCCAGGACCAGATGGCTTCACAGGCGAATTCTATCAAACATTTAGAGAAGAGCTAACACCTATCCTTCTCAAACTCTTCCAAAATATAGCAGAGGGAGGACCACTCCCTAACTCCTTCTACGAGGCCACCATCACCTTGATACCAAAACCAGACAAGGATGTCACAAAGAAAGAAAACTACAGGCCAATATCACTGATGAACATAGATGCAAAAATCCTCAACAAAATACTAGCAAACAGAATCCAACAGCACATTAAAAGGATCATACACCATGATCAAGTGGGGTTTATTCCAGGAATGCAAGGATTCTTCAATATATGCAAATCTATCAATGTGATAAACCATATTAACAAATTGAAGGAGAAAAACCATATGATCATCTCAATAGATGCAGAGAAAGCTTTTGACAAAATTCAACACCCATTTATGATAAAAACCCTGCAGAAAGTAGGCATAGAGGGAACTTTCCTCAACATAATAAAGGCCATATATGACAAGCCCACAGCAAACATCATCCTCAATGGTGAAAAACTGAAAGCATTTCCACTAAGATCAGGAACAAGACAAGGTTTCCCACTCTCACCACTATTATTCAACATTGTTTTGGAAGTTTTAGCCACAGCAATCAGAGAAGAAAAGGAAATAAAAGGAATCCAAATTGGAAAAGAAGAAGTAAAGCTGTCACTGTTTGCAGATGACATGATCCTATACATAGAGAACCCTAAAGATGCTCCCAGAAAACTACTAGAGCTAATCAATGAATTTGGTAAAGTGGCAGGATACAAAATTAATGCACAGAAATCTCTGGCATTCCTATATACTAATGATGAAAAATCTGAAAGTGAAATCAAGAAAACACTCCCATTTACCATTGCAACAAAAAGAATAAAGTATCTAGGAATAAACCTACCTAAGGAGACAAAAGACCTGTATGCAGAAAATTATAAGACACTGATGAAAGAAATTAAAGATGATATAAATAGATGGAGAGATATACCATGTTCTTGGATTGGAAGAATCAACATTGTGAAAATGACTCTACTACCCAAAGCAATCTATAGATTCAATGCAATCCCTATCAAACTACCACTGGCATTTTTCACAGAACTAGAACAAAAAATTTCACAATTTGTATGGAAACACAAAAGACCCCGAATAGCCAAAGCAATCTTGAGAACGAAAGAAGGAACTGGAGGAATCAGGCTCCCTGACTTCAGACTATACTACAAAGCTACAGTAATCAAGACGGTATGGTACTGGCACAAAAACAGACAGATAGATCAATGGAACAGGATAGAAAGCCCAGAGATAAACCCATGCACATATGGACACCTTATCTTTGATAAAGGTGGCAGTAATGTACAATGGAGAAAGGACAGCCTCTTCAATAAGTGGTGCTGGGAAAACTGGACAGGTACATGTAAAAGTATGAGATTAGATCACTCCCTAACACCATACACAAAAATAAGCTCAAAATGGATTAAAGACCTAAATGGAAGGCCAGAAACTATCAAACTCTTAGAGGAAAACATAGGCAGAACACTCTATGACATAAATCAAAGCAAGATCCTTTCTGACCCACCTCCTAGAGTAATGGAAATAAAAACAAAAATAAACAAATGGGACCTAATGAAACTTCAAAGCTTTTGCACAGCAAAGGAAACCATAAACAAGACCAAAAGACAACCCTCAGAATGGGAGAAAATATTTGCAAATGAAGCAACCGACAAAGGATTAATCTCCAAAATTTACAAGCAGCTCATGCAGCTCAATAACAAGAAAACAAACAACCCAATCCAAAAATGGGCAGAAGACCTAAATAGACATTTCTCCAAAGAAGATATACAGACTGCCAACAAACACATGAAAGAATGCTCAACATCATTAATCATTAGAGAAATGCAAATCAAAACTACAATGAGATATCATCTCACACCAGTCAGAATGGCCATCATCAAAAAATCTAGAAACAATAAATGCTGGAGAGGGTGTGGAGAAAAGGGAACACTCTTGCACTGCTGGTGGGAATGTGAATTGGTTCAGCCACTATGGAGAACAGTATGGAGGTTCCTTAAAAAACTACAAATAGAACTACCATATGACCCAGCAATCTCACTACTGGGCATATACCCTGAGAAAACCAAAATTCAAAAAGAGTCATGTACCAAAATGTTCATTGCAGCTCTATTTACAATAGCCCGGAGATGGAAACAACCTAAGTGCCCGTCATCAGATGAATGGATAAAGAAGATGTGGCACATATATACAATGGAATATTACTCAGCCATAAAAAGAAACGAAATTGAGCTATTTGTAATGAGGTGGATAGACCTAGAGTCTGTCATACAGAGTGAAGTAAGTCAGAAAGAAAAAGACAAATACCGTATGCTAACACATATATATGGAATTTAAGAAAAAAATGTCATGAAGAACCTAGGGGTAAAGCAGGAATAAAGACGCAGACCTCTTAGAGAACGGACTTGAGGTTATGCGGAGGGGGAAGGGTGAGCTGTGACAGGGCGAGAGAGAGTCATGGGCATATACACACTAACAAAAGCAGTAAGGTAGATAGCTAGTGGGAAGCAGCCGCATGGCACAGGGATATTGGCTCGGTGCTTTGTGACAGCCTGGAGGGGTGGGATAGGGAGGGTGGGAGGGAGGGAGACGCAACAGGGAAGACATATGGGAACATATGTTTATGTATGACTGATTCACTTTGTTATAAAGCAGAAACTAACACACCATTGTAAGGCAATTATACCCCAATAAAGATGTTAAAAAAAAAAAAAAACAAGAAAGGAGTAGAGCAACCAAATCAATAAACAAATCTACCAATGATAATAAACTCTAAGTACTAAACTAAGATAAACATAAAACCAGAAAAAATTAGATGCAGAAAGCAAACCCCAAGTCTACAGTAGCTCCCAGTGTCCACCGCCTCAATTTTGGGATGATTCGTTGTCTGTTTAGGTATTCCACAGATGCAGAGTACATGAAGTTGATTGTGGAGGTTTAACCCACTGTTTCTGAGGCTGCTGGGAGAAGTTTCCCTTTCTCTTCTTTGTTCGCACAGCTCCTGGGGTTCAGCTTTGGATTTGGCCCCGCCTCTGCGTGTAGGTTGCCTGAGGGCGTCTGTTCTTCACTAGGACGGGATGGGGTTATAGTAGCAGCTGATTAGGGGTCTGTGCCTCTCTCAGGCCAAGAGGAGGGAGGGGTACGGTATGCAGGGTGAGCCTGTGGCAGTAGAGGCTGGCGTGACGTTGCACCAACCTGAGGCACACCATGTGTTCTGCCAGGGAAGTTGTCCCTGGATCATGGGACGCTGGCAGTGATGGGCTGTACAGGTTCCCAGGAGGGGAAGTGTGGATAGTGACCTGTGCTTGCATACAGGATTCTTGGTGGCTGCAGCAGCAGCATTAGTGTTTCATACCCGCCTCTGGTGTCCGTGCTGATAGCCGCAGCTCGTGCCTGTCTCAGGAGCTTGTTTCAGCGGTGCTCTGAATTCCCTCTTCTCGTGCACCCCGAAACAATGGTCTTTTGCCTCTTAGGCACTTCCAGACTTTTTCCTGGACCCCCTCCCTGCTAGCTGTGGTACACTAGTCCCCTTCAGGCTGTGTTTACGCGGCCAACCTGTCCTCTCCCTGGGATCTAACCACCGAAGCCCAAGCCTCATCTCCCTGCCCCTTCCTACCCCGGCGGGTGAGCAGACAAACCTCTCAGGCTGGTGCTTGCTGGTCGGCACCGATCCTCTGTGCGGGAATCTCTCCCCTTTTCCCTCTGCACCCCTGTTGCTGTGCTCTCCTCCATGGCTCCAAAGCTTCCCCCCCTGCCACCACTCCCTCTCCGTCTATACCAGTGAAGGGGCTTCCTAGTGTGTGGAAACTTTTCTTCCTTCACAGCTCCCTCCCAGAGGTGCAGGTCCCGTCCCTATTCTTTTGCCTGTTTTTTCTTTTTTCTTTTGCCCTACCCAGGTACATGGGGAGTTTCTTGCCTTTTGCGAAGTCTGAGGTCTTCTGCCAGCATTTGGTAGGTGTTCTGTAAGAGTTGTTCCACATGTAGATGTATTTCTGATGTATTTGTGAGGAGGAAGGTGATCTCCATGTCTTACTCCTCCACCATCTTGAAGGTCTTCAAACAATTGGCTTTTAATAATAGTGGCTATAAGTTATTGGTGCCCCTATAAATGAAGTGATTTCATTCACTCAAATATTTATACTGTCTCTATGAGGTAAAAATTATTACTCTCCATTTATAATTAAAGATGAAACTAATGTTTAGAAATACAAAATAACATGTCAAATACCACACAGCTATCACATGTCAGAACCAGAATTTCAATCTAGAGCATCTATAAATTTTATGTTCTTCCCACTATAGAGCACTGCCTCATCTACAGAGATGTGGCTTTCAAAACCGGTAATGCTGCCTCAAGGATCTGGGCCATAGGTTATCGTAGAAATTCATCAGTTGGGCAAGCAGGCTCTGCTCTCCATAATGAGTGATATAGATCTACGTCAGATTAATATGCACATGTAAACACAAACACTGATGTTGCATTTTGAATCATGGAGTTTGGGGAAAAATTACTCTCTTCAAGGAGTAATATTGACTCCTTAGTGGATCTGAGCTTTCTAAAGACATTAATTTTGGTAAATTTTGAAGGATTAAAATGTACTTCCTTTGGGCATCATTAATCCAACAGTGGTCTTTTAGAAAGATGAATATAGCAACCTGCTCTCTGACATGGGTGGACTCTTAAATCCTCAGAAATATATAGACTGACCTTCCAAGAACTCCAGCTACTTAGTGCAGAAACAGAATTAATTTGGTTGTCTCTGTGTTATGCTAGTCTATATTAAAAGGTACAAATTCCATTAGGTTTCTAGACCCCCACAAAAATAGAGAACTCCATCTTACCATTAGGGAAGGTCTGGGGAGTAAAGTGAATGGTAGAATTCCATTATTCCATCACTGATACAGATTGAAGATGGATTTAGTGTTTCTGTCAAGTGAGAAGATTTCTAGAATTGAGAATATTAAATTTACTTTCTATAATTCAATGGAGACAATGAGAATAGAGTCCATCTTTTATCAGACACTATTGGTCAACAATGAATCAAAGAAGACCAACCCAGATGATGAGATATTAGTAAATAGTGAGAAAATTTCTTCCTGGCCATTTCTCAGATTCTTAAAACTGTTCTAAATGGCTCATCCTTTCAGACTTCCAATAAACTATATCTCAAAGTCTCCATGACAAAGAGGAAACAGCCCTGAAAAATAGTAATCACTCAAAAAAAAAAAAAATGAGTACTGGTAAAAATTTTTAAATAAAGATAAAAACAAAATGAGTTCTGAATTTTTTGTTCAGATAAGAAAACCTTTGAGGAATCAGCAGGCCAGTGCTGGGGAGGAGAATATCTAGCATCCCCAAATGAGTTTTCTGTCTTTTGGTTCCAATGGACATTATTTCAGGCAAGAGAATCTCTATAATTATGCATTTGATGCTCCTGGCAGGGTATAAAATGAAGGCTAGAAAATACCATGATATAAACTGTGATAGGATGCATAGGGTGTGGGTGATAAAGCAGAGACCTGGAAGCATTAATGCTCCAGCATCAACTTTAGAGCACATAGGAGATAAAGGAAAAGCTGTAATGTCAGGCTTCAGGAGGTAAGAGATGAGTGTTTTATACAGGCAAGAATCAGAAGAAGGACCTAAGCAATAGGAGTCAAAAGCTAGACAAGTAAACTAATAGCAGGCATTGGAACCCAAGCTGACTCTATAACCTGAACCCCTGTTGTTTCTGAACAAGTGAAATTGACCTCACAAAGAGGTTTTACCTCCCTGTTATAACATTCAGCACAGCTGGTAGGATTTTTTTTATTTATTTGAGCAGGTGAAGGAACTAGAGTACTACAGTTTTACAGTCACATCTCAAAATATTCTGCTATTTAGATGACAGTGATTTCCAAAAGCTGGTCCTGATCTGACACAATGTGTCTATAAGAAGGAGTGCAGATGTTTCAACTGCGTTTACTCTTTAGATCCATTGCAATCACAGCAAGTCTTAGGAAACATTTTCAGGTGGAAATATACAAGCAACCCATTAATTTTTAATCCTGTCACTTTCTTCTGAGGAAGGTAGTGTAGGTATGGTAGAAAAAACAAGTTCTTTGAAATTGCCCTCTGATATGAGTTCTGGTTCTGACAATTAATAGTTTTGTGATCTTGAACTAGTTACCTCTCAGAGCTTTATATAAAATTTCCTAATGTGTAAAATGGGATTCTGTTTGCATTTTTGGTATTTAACTACTGACGGCTTTAAAGTGCCATCTCTCCCTCTTCACCTTCTGCCTCACGTCTGAGCAAATTGAAAAAAGAAAGACTGCTTCTCCTTTTGGTTTGGGAAGAAATTTTAAGCCATGCAGGATCAGTAACCCCAGTCCAAACCTTAACAGTCATAAAAACTCCAAGCTGGTCTACTTTCCCTTCTTCTCAAGCCATTTTCAGACCTGCTTGTGACCCACCCTGCTCTCCCCAGAAAGGCTCACTGGGTGAGTAATAGACTTTTTCATATCTCCTTGGTTTGCATGCACATGTGTGTGTAGCACCATCAGTCTTGATATCTGAACCAAATTTTGGGTAGGGGGACAATTCTACTTCTGTAGGTGTGACCCCCCCACCCAACAAAGTAATTCAATAAAACCCTGCCATGATGCAATGTGATGTTCAAAAATTCTACTAACTAAAATGCAGGGTATTATAACTACCAGATTAATGATAAATAATATTTTCTCATTCAGTGTGTCCTATAGTATAAGGCATAAAAAATAGTAAAAATTGACATACATGCAATTGATGATACACTGAGAAACCTCCAAGCGATTATGAAACTATCAATTCTAAACCCATCTTTCCCTTTCCAACAGAAAGGGAGAGTATAAGCCCTCTCTTTTTTGAAAACATGAGTTAGGCTAAGGTTGGGAGTCAACTGAGTATATTTGAATTATCACAAGAAATTTTTCTGTGGAAGTTTCCCTACTACCTATCTTTAAATAATTCTGTGAAGATTAAAGAAGTAGTGTTTGCTCAAAACAGTATGTCAGTAAGGTGTGTTTCCTCATGTCTCCTCCCACCTCAACACTTATTGCTCATAAAATGTAGGCAATCATGAGCCTACAACTTCATAAATCTGGCTACCATAAGTGAATAAGAGAGTGGATGGCCAGATGGTTTCTATTACTTTTAAGAATAACTTCTAAATAAAGTAAATTATACAGATTTTCATTTATAGTGGCTATAACTATATGGTGATATTACTCCATAGAGGAAATAGGAATTTAGATTTTACTAACTCTTTGAGGCTTAAGGGCATAGAGCTAATAAAAGTTCTACAGCATCTCCCTGGGGAAGGAAATACAAATTCATAAAAATCTACCCTTTGACTTTCCAAATGCCATTGGTCTCAACACTCTTTTTATAGGCCAAAGTCATGGGAATTATCAAAGCAGGACAAAAAGAGTTAATTTTTAAAATCTGGTATTATTTGTCGGAAAGCAAAAGAGTTGCCAATCTTTCCTTTCTGTAAAACCCAGTTGAATTACCAATATATAGTATAGCAAGCACTAGTACCAGTTATATTTAATAATTTTTAACACATGGATGATCTGGAAGTAGAAATACAGGTGAACTAATTCATGAATATGAACTCATTCATTGAACATATATTAAGTACTTCCTATATGCTGTATATTGTGATGATGATGACACCTGGTTGATGGAGGTGGTGGTGGTGAATGAAAGTACATGTGAAATTTAGACTCAACTCTCAAGTGATTTAAAATTTAGAAGGAAGGGAGATTTGCTGAATAATTAATATCCTGAATAATAGAGTAAGTGCTAAATAAAGGTACACTCTAGACAAAAGAAAAGAAGAATTAGTATTTAACTGAATGTCTGAAGAGTAAATAGCATGTTAGGCTAAGGAAATAATGCCAAAAAAAAAAGGCCTAAAATATGGATTTGAGCAAGCTGCTTTGGAATGATAAAATATGTTTGAAAGAATGTGAGAAGAGATGAAGCCAGAAAAAGTTTGGGGTCCTCGGAATATAGAATGCATTGAGTAACATACAAAGGAAATTTTTTGTTTGTTTGCTTTTTCCCTTTAAGTTTCTTTGGGATAACTGAAGATTTTTTTCTAAAAAAACTAGAACTTATTTTTGAAGATAAGTCCATAAAAGTAGTTACCATTTGTTGCGCATCTGTTAGACCCAGCATATACTAAGGGCTTTGTCCTCCTTATGGAGGAATTGTTCTTCCCTACTCCAAATGTTTCCCTTTATGTAATTTCTTCTACCCTCTTTCTTCACCTGCTCATTCACTTCTCTCAGGGAAAGAGGAGATACCTGATCTGATTGGTGAGTTTACAAAGAGAAACTAGGCAAGTGTAGCCCAATTCCTTCTCTGTCTCTGCTGTCCTAGAAGTGAGATACTCATGGGAGCATGCATTCTTCTCTCCTCTTCCATGCCATGACTTTTACAGGAAGTGTGCTATGCTCCTATGGGGAGGGATCTCCCACTTAGTATTACTTATGACCAGATGGTTAAGTCTGTTTAATTCTGGGATCCAAATTTATGAGGCCCACATGGCCACAGATACAAGTTACACTTTACTATATCAGTGTAATAATAATGAAAGTGACATTTCAATTCCAAATCTATTAAAGACTTTGTAATTTCAAAATTGATCTTGAACATGGTATGCAAATAAGGGTATTTCGCTTTTCAATGCTCTGCTATTTATTAGTCTCACAATAAATATATAACCACCTTTATATATTTGATGCAAAGTATTGAGCCCCTACATCTAAAATGTCATGCAATTAAATCCTTTTTACAAACTGAGAGAGAATTTTTATTATATGCATTCGAGAGACAATATTGAAGCTTAGAGTAGTTAAGTAATGTTCCAAAGATCGCCTCTGAGTGGTTGAAAAAAAGACCAAAATTAAGACTATCTGACTTAAAAACTAGGTTCTTTAACGATTAGCATAAAATTCCTCTCTATATATGTAAAATAATGCATGTAAACAAGTATATTTTTAAAAGGTTTGGGAAACAAGAACAAGCAAGTTATATTTTAATGATATAAACTAGAGAAATAGAAACTTGAATTAGGCACTAGAAAAAGAGATTTGAAATGATAAGCAGAAAATGAAAATATAGGGGTAACAACAATTAAAATGAGAATTACTGCTATGGAATAAAGGAGACCTAGGAAAGAAACATTTCTGAGACTGACAGCCTTTATTGCTAAAGAAGATGAGTCTATAACAGAAAGAATAATGATGATGAGTTCAGCTGTGGGAATAGTGAGTTTCAGGTATTGAACTAATATGTATTTATCAAGTAAAAACTTAAATATGAGTCTAGAGCTAAAATGGACATTGTAAATCCTTACAATATTGGTTCATAAATAAACTGAAATTATTTAACTCCCCTAGAGAAAAATATAGGTAAAGAAGAATACCTATATTTTGAGGTGCATCTGTGGATGGCAGTGTGGGATACAAAGAAAACTACTGAGTACGAATCCACAGAGAGGAAAGGAAAGAGCTGGGAGAGAAGATGCCATAGAAGTGAAGGTAGAAGAAACAAGTGGTGATGTACTAAGAGGAATTGTATTCTAATGGCAGCTTAATTAAGTTCTCAGAGGAATTAAGAATACTGTTCCTTTAGGATCTCAAACAATTTTGTGACTTCATTCAGACTATAGGTATTCATTTATTTATTTACTTATTCACTTAGCAAATAGTAGTGTTTTGGTTTTCTGTGCATGGGAGTTACAGGAAGATAGACTAAGTCTACCTGGGGTGGAGAATTTGGGGAAAATTTAATATAGTAGAAAATATTCTAGTGAGGCTTTGGCAACTGGGAAGGGATAAAATATATTTTAGGGTCAGGAATGGCATAAGCCATTACGCAGAGTCATGAAAGTGTGTATAATTTTCCAAGCATGTTGGATATTGTAGGATCACTGGAGCCATAGTAGTGGGCCATACATAGGCAGGAGCAGAATATGAAACTGGATAAGTCCTGAGGACAGATAGTGAAGAACATTTCATACCATATTACAGAGATTACTGATATAGTCAGTACTAGAAAACCTTGAATATTTTAAAATATGGAAAGATTACAATCAAATATATGTTTTAGAACAATAACTGTCAAAGCTCAAGAGAATGTATATGAGGCAGAGAGGCAGGGAGGAGATTAATTTGAATATTGTAATAATACAGAAAAGAGATGGTGATCATCTGAATTAAGTCACTAGTACTATAGGAAGGAAAGTATAGGAAGGAAAGAAGATTATAGTTTTTTTTAATTATAAAAGTAAATTGTATTTCTTTTCTTTTTTTTTTTTTTTTTTTTTTTGCGGTACGCGGGCCTCTCACTGTTGTGGCCTCTCCCGTTGCGGACCACAGGCTCTGGATGCGCAGGCTCAGCAGCCATGGCTCACGGGCCCAGCCGCTCCGCGGCATGTGGGATCTTCCCAGACCGGGGCATGAACCCATGTCCCCTGCATCGGCAGGCGGATTCTCAACCACTGTGCCACCAGGGAAGCCCAGTAAATTGTATTTCTTGAAGGACATTTGAAATATAGAGTATATATGGAGATTTGTCAATTTGTCAATGACCTAAAGAAAACCACAATTAATATTTTGTACATTTCTTGTTGATGTGTGTGTGCATGTAAATGTGTATAATATATATATTTTATATATACACACATACATATACACATATATATATTTCACATATATCAATATATACTCTATGTGAAAAATCATCTCTGATATTTAACTTCACATTATGTCATAAACATTTCCCCATATATTAACATAATCTTCAAAACATTTGATGTGATTCCACAGTAGTAAACATCACTTGAAAACATCATAACATATCTAAACATTATTTGAAATTTAAATGGTTTCCAATTTTAAGCATTATGCAATATTGAAGATCTTGATTTACATTGACAATTTCTCAGAAATTTTATAGAGATTTTCATTTTATCAAGCTGTACATGAGGTTCATGTCATTCCACCCTTACTAATTAGCAGTATCTTTTAAAAATTGCCAATTTATTAATGCATATATGTGGAATCTAGAAAAATGGTACAGATGAACCTATTTGCAGGGCAGGAATAGAGACACAGACATGAAGAATAGACATGTGGACATGGTGGGGTGGCAGGAAAGGGGTGGGTGGGATGAATTGGGAGATTAGAATTGACATATATATGCTACCATGTGTAAATAGATAGCTAGTGGGAACCTGCTATATAGCACAGGGAACTCAGCTCGGTGCTCTGTGATGACCTAGATCGGTGGGATGGGGGTGGGTTGGGAGGGAGGTCTAAGAGGGAGAGGATATACATATACATATAGCTGATTCACTTCATTGTTACAACAGAAACTAACACAACATTGTAAAGCAATACACTCCAATTAAAAAAAAAAAAACAAAATTGCTTAAGGATAAAGAAGATGTAGTATAGATACACAATGGAATATTAGCCATAAAAAATGAAATAATGCCATTTGCAGCAACATGGATGGACCTAGAGATCATCATACTAAGTGAAGTAAGTCAGACAGAGAAAGACAAATATCATATGATATTGCTTATATGTGGAATCTTAAAAAATGATACAAATGAATTTATTTACAAAACAGAAATAGACTCACAGATATAGGAAACAAACTTATGGTTACCAAAGGGGATAGGTGGTGGGGAGGGACAAATTAGCGATTTGGGATTAACAGATACACACTACTATATATAAAATAGAGAACCAACAATGACCTACTGTATAGCACAGGGAACTATACTCAATATCTTGTAATAACCTATAATGGAAGAGAATGTAAAAAAGAATATATATATTATATATATATATATGTATAACTGAATCATTTTGCTGTACAACTAAAAGTAAGACAACATTGTAAATAAACTATATTTCAATAATTTTTTTAAAAAATGAAAAAAATGCCAATTTCATAAATTAAAATTGAATATCTTATAATTGAAATTTTTTCGGGCTTATTTGACACATGTATCAACATGAATGAATTACCTAGTCATATAAAGACAAATTCTTTATGTTTGTATTATCATTGCTTATTCATTGCAGTAACCTGATAAATTCAGTGTGTATAGAGTTCCAGAGAACCATCTATGATTTATTGATCGAGTAAACTTTTTGTGTCCTTGATAGGGGCCAGGAACAGTTCTACGTTATTTATATTGCATGGATATTTACTCATTTTGAAGTGCAGCATCAACACCCTTTGCATCTATCAATAGTCATCAATTTTGCTTTGTGAAACATTGTAGTTACCCTAAACTCAGCTCATATGTTTTAGATGAAGTCCGCCTCATTTCTGGTCACCAGAGTTGGAGCATGTGACTTGGGAAAGCCAGTCAACACATTTCATTTTTCTTGCTATGATCATTTCTTCAGGGAGGAACATCAAAGCTAATGAAAACCAATTTTCTAAAAGGAATCACACTCTCTTGTCCACTTGGTTTGTTTATGTTGTAAAGCTGAAGAAACCTGGGGCAACTGAGTAACATTTAGAAATGGCAGATATTCAACAGAAGCAGACAGACGATTCTGAACTTAGCCACTCCCAAAGTCACATCCAACCTTGTATTGTTGAATTACGTGAGATTATGAAGATTATTCTTCCTTAAACTGGTTTGCGTTCGATTTTCTGTTATTTATAACAGAGACCTTTCACTGATAGAGTAATGAAAAACTTACGACCTTTCCCTCAGCTTTTTTATATCAGTTATTCATTTAGCTTGAGAAAACATAAGTTCTCAAGTGTTTAACATGTCAGAGTCTCTAGGACCCTGGATACTGAGGTTACTTTGCTTTAGTGTAAACATAGTATACTGATGTGTCCCAGATTTTGTCATTTTAATTTTTGGAATTAAGGGTATTCCTATTGTTCTTGGAAAAACTTCATTATGAATAGAGATTAAAATTCATGAATATTTTATGAAACACATGAATGGATCAGCTCTTTGTATATTTAGCAGAGTCAATTGCCTGTGTCATGGTGTAGTTCAAGGATTACAGGTGTCTGCTACATCATAAGGGCAAAGCAAAAACATAACCCTTAATCACATTAATAAATTCCTGTTTTTAACTTCTCAACTTTCTTAGTTTCTAGGAAAATAATACAGGATTTAGGTAAACAAGTTTAATATGAACACAATCCGTGTGATTTCATTTCTTATTCCATTTGGAACTTTCTTTGCATTTATTATATACTGAGGAACATTAGTAGGAAATGAGATATTTTGCTCTTTTGATCATACATGTTTCTTTTCCAAATAAAAGCGATAGTCTTACTGTAAATAAGTAGTAGCTTCCTGTCCTTGCCACCTATTTTTTTCCCCAGCTGTTTTATAATCTCAAAATGGACAAAACTTAACACATTTTTCTTCTCTCAAGCCCTGTTATCTAGTTAAATAATGTCCAAGGGAGAAACCTGGATTTGTCTGATTCTACTTTTTATACCCACATTCAATTGTTCACCATAGCTTATCACTGTAACCTAAATATCAACTACAGTTCTTTCTTCCTTTCCATCCCTAAATCTTTGGCTTTTTTTTTTGGCAGGGCCAGTTGGGTACGGTGCTGGCTAATAACTTCATGTTTGGATTACTGAAGTAGATTGCATACTTTGTTTCCCTGATTCTACTGTCTCCCTGAATCACCCAACCTGTCTTAAATCTAGCACCACAAGGACAGAACAGTGATTTACTTAAAACACAAATGTGGTCATACATTTGTTTTTCATTTTAAATTCTTTCATGTGGTTAGAATCTTGTTTTTTAAAATAATAATCATTTGAAACTCCTAATTTCACAAAATTTCCTTTGTCCCCTCACTCTTTCCTTTTGCCTACCTGTGAAGTTCATTTTACCATATCTGCTCATCTACCCTTTCATCCAGCCATTTAACCATTATATAAGTTCCTGCTTTAATAATAGTACATTTGCTATACCTAATTCTCACATTAATCCTATAGTGTGATATTTATTATTTCAAGGTAAGAATTACTTTACAGAAAGAGAAATTGAATGGTATGGATCCCTGAGAAAAAATGATAATGCTTTTGCTAAGGTTATCAGGTGAGGGAGAGGTTGCCGAGCCACACCTTCACACTATAAGCTTTAATCACACTGAGACTTTCATTTTAACAAAGGCACCCTTTCTTTCCTTCTCTCCATGACTCTCCGCTTGAACACTCCTTCCTTCCAATCCCCCTCAGTAACCATGCATGTACAGCTCAATCAATTTTTGATCCAGTATATACAAAATGGTGTTTATTCAATACGAAGGAAACTTATATAATTTACTTTGTTCCTTTTTGCAAATACTTAAGAAGATATTCGTGTAGATTAATGATTCTCAACCCTTCAAGACACACTGGGGAAACTCTGAAGCATATTCCAACAGTATTGAAAAATATTGCCCTTTCCAAAGGTATCATTTTAATGTTCAGTTTTATTGTGTTGGATAAGTTTATGGATTTGGGGTCCAGGGAGATCTAGGTCAGAATGACAGCTCTTTCATTACCAACTAGGAAGTCATAGGTGTTAATTAAAGTCTCCAAAGTGCAATTTTCTTATGAGTGAAATGGAATGATAAAGGTATTTTCTTTTTAGTAATAAGTTATTGTGAAGATTAACTGAGATTGAGCATGAAAAAGATGATCAGAGCACAGTGCTTGCCACACATTTTTCTTTTATAAGTGTTATATATTTATTACAAGTGTTATTATTGGCATTCTTTTGTTGTTGTTATTGGGTTTCCTAAAACTATTTTTTAAAAATCCTTTTGTTAAAACATTAAAAAAAATGCCAGTTATAAATTGTAATAATCTATGCTAGGTAGACAGACATAATACTGATATCATGTAAAAACTGGTTGGATGTCTTTTAGTAATTATTTAGTCTTGCTTCTTCCTGTCATCCTGCTTTTAGGATAGCTTTTAGGTTTACAAATGATGGAAAGTCTGAGTATCTAAAAATATCTGTTTAATAATATTATATTTTTCTAGATGATAATAAAAAATTTGATAAAGAAAATTTGAAGGACACAAAAAGTAATCATTGATTAGAACACGTATTCCTTGCAATATGCCTGCATTTTTTTTCCCCTTGTACTTCAAAAGTGTCAAATTGCAAAGGCTAATATAACACCTTTTATAAACCTAAAGCACTGAACAGGCATAATCCCTCTAAGGAAGGAAGAAAACTCTTTAACAATAGTGTAAATTACTTGTAGACTTCCTGCTGGAACAAGATAAGTTATTAAGATTTTCTGAAATGATTGACTATTGTTTTAGCTGCTCTTTGTATTTCAACACAGGGGAGATAAACACACTTTGGATGGAAGTCCAGAGGCCTCCTCTCTTATTTGTTAATTGTATAGCATTTGGTAAGGCATTTTTTGTCTCTCTGTACCTCAGTTTCTGAGGTAAATTTTCTGAAAAATTAACAATTTTGAATGCACAATGTCTAATCTATACTGATAGTCATGCTGTGTTATAGGAAGATCCTGGAACATCACAGATCTAGAGACTCTGTTCTTTACAAGTTGGGTAATTTG
Organism: Orcinus orca; assembly: GCF_937001465.1. Classification (NCBI taxonomy): domain Eukaryota; kingdom Metazoa; phylum Chordata; class Mammalia; order Artiodactyla; family Delphinidae; genus Orcinus; species Orcinus orca. The sequence goes on along the minus strand of NC_064559.1, from coordinate 149,785,574 downwards.
ACATGTTACATAATCTAATAGAGTCTCAATTTTTAATCAGAAAAATGTATTTAATTGTGTTTACAGATTTGTCATGAGGAATATACATTAACCTATGTAATTAGCCTGGCAGATAGTAGGTATTCAATAAATCTTAGCTAAATTAGTATTTTATAAAAGCTTTGAAAACATGCAGCCCCTAATTTTCCTCATTAATATTTAATCAAAATCCATACCCTTTTAGTGAATTATTTGAGTGGTTTTTTATTCAACAATTATTAGACTCGGATTATTTGCTATGTTTTATACAAGTCTCTGGATATACTGTGATCAACCACACAGTCATGGACCCAGCCTTCATGGAGTCATGTGGGGAACAGGCAATATGCAAATAACACATATGTTAAGTATTTAATTAGAAAGTATGATATGGTCCAGGAAGAAACAGAATTTTTTTTAAGAGTAAAGAATGAGGAGCTTTTTCAGATTGAGTGTGGTTATGGAAGGTCTGTCTGAGGACGTGTTATTTACGTTGTAATCTGACATTTGAAAGCAAACAACCGAAGGGAAGAGTGATTGGATGGGCATTCCAGAATGATCAAATCTCATGGGCTGAGGGGATGGGGAAGGGAGGGGGAAGAAGGGCAGCCAGGAGAAAGGCCTTGGCATACTTTAGGAAAAGAAAACCTCTTTTGGCTAAGAGGTATGAATGAAACATGATGAAGAGTAGCAAGTTTTGAAGTTGGAAGGTTGGGCAGGGGCCAGATTATATTTGGCATCACAGAATACAAATATTTTCAAAATCAATCTAATTGCAAATTTAAAATCTTAGAGGATTTTAAATCAGAAGAATAATGTGATTCCAATTTACATTTTTAAAAGCTTATTCCCACTGCTGACTAGATATGTATAGGAAGGGGCAAAAGTGGAAGGAGAGAAACCAGTCAAGTGATACTGCAGAGGATAAGGCCTATGGACATAAACTAGGCTTGTAGTACTGGGCATGGATGATAATAATAACAATGACAATGACAACAACAATTATAATAATGAAACTTTACTGAGACTTTACGATGTGCTACACACCATCCTAGATATTTATTTTCCTCTGAAGTTTGTGCAGTTTATTTTTTTACTTTTTTTTTGAGCAGCACCAGTTTTACAACAAAGTTAAGAGACAGGTATTGAGATTATTCTTATATCCCCTGCCCCCTCATATGCATAGCCTCCCCCAAATGAACCAGCATGGTTCATTTTTTCCTTTTTAACCAAGGATGAGCTACATTAACACCTCACAATTACCCAAAGGCCATAGTTACCTTAGGATTCACTCTTGGTGTTGTACATCCTATGGGTTTGAACAAATATATGATGACATGTATCCATCATTATGGTATGATATAAAATATTTTTACTGCCTTAAAAATCTTCTTTGCTCTGCCTATTCATCTCTCTGGACTCCTACCCTTGGAAACCATTGATCTTTTTATTGTCTTCAAAATTTTGCCTTTTCCAGTATGTCATATACTTAGAATCAGACAATATGTAGCCTTTTCAGATTGGCTTCTTTCACTTAGTAATATGTATTTAAGTTTCCTCCATTTCTTTCCATGACTTGATAGCTCATGTCTTTTTTAGCTCTTACTAATATTCCATTTCCTGAATGCACTACAATTTATTTATCCATTCACTTACTGAAGGACATCTTGGTTACTTCCAAGATTTGACAGTTGTCAACAAAGTTTCAATAAACATCCATGTGCAGGTGTTTCTGTGGACATAAGTTTTGAACTAATTTTGGGTAAATATCAAGGAGAAAAATTGCTGAATCTTATTTTATGTTAAGAATATGTTTAGTTTTTTAAAAAACTGCCAAACAGCCCTCCAAAGTGGCTGACCCATCTTGCATTCCTACCAGCAGTGAATGAGTGATCTTCTTGGCTCCAAATCCTTGCTAGCATTTGGAGTTATCAGTGTTCTAGATTTCAGCCACTGTAACAGGTGTTCAGTGGTATCTTGTTGTTTCAAAGTGCAATTCTCTGGTAGCATATTATGTGGAATACCTTTTTATATGCTTATTTGCTACCTGTACATCTTCTTTGGTGAGATGTCGGCTAAGATCTTTGGCTCATTTTTTAATCAGGTAGTTTGCTTTTTTTATTGTTAAGTTTTAAGAGTCCTTTGTGTATTTTGGATAACAGTCCTTTATCAGATGTGTCTTTTGCAAATGTTTTCTCTCTTTCTGTGGCTTGCCTTTTCATTCTCTTGATAGGTAGTTCCGATAGCAGAATTTTAAAAATTTAATAAACTCCAGCTTATCAGTTATTTATTTCATTAATTGTGTCTTTGGTGTTGTATCTAAAAAGTGATTGCCATATTCAAGATCATCTTGATTTTCTCCTATGTATCCTCTAGGAGTTTTATAGTTTTGTGTTTTATATTAAAGTCCATTTTGAATTAATTTTTGTGAAGGGTATAGGTCTGTGCATGCTGAACATTTTATATATGAGTACTATAACGAATATATAATGAGAAGATACAGCTTAGAGGAGTTACTACTTCCTGCAGATCATGCTACTAGTAATAGGAAAGAGTGGGCATCAGGAAGCTTTATATCACAGTCCATGCTCTTAATTATGATGCTACACTACCTCACTGTAAAACAGTGATCTGATTAAAGACAGGTTTTAATATAGAATATATCAAACTTAGAAATGGGTTGCATTTGGGAGGTAGGAGAGAGTGAGAAATCAAAGAATCAAAGATGACTCATGTTTTTAAGTTAAAATTTCTGTATGTATCACTCACAAAAATTAGACAAGAAGAGTTTATGAATAGTATGGTAGCTAACTGAAGTCATGGGCTTGAATAAGATTATTTATGGAAAGATGGTAGAGACAGAAAGAAGAGCCATAAGGAAATTCATGATAGAGGAGGAAGAAAAAGATTTCAGGAGGAGAAGCCAGAGAGGTGGAAATAAAAATCCAGGAGTGTGTGAGAGCAGGTAAAGGAGAAAGTTGACTATCAGGGAGATTTTCAGGAAAATGAGGAATTAGATATGTCTTATTTAGAAACAGGTGGTTGGTGATATTAAAGAACCTGCTCAGTAAGTAGAGGATTGAAGTCATACTGGAATGTGTCTTAAGTAGTTAAATGGAGTATGAAAATTTGAAGAAAATATATGTAGACAATATTTTCAATACATCAACTAAAAACAAATGCCTGTAAATAGCAAGAAATAAAGTGTGAGTTATTTGGCTTCCCTGGTGGCGCAGTGGTTGAGAGTCCGCCTGCCGATGCAGGGGACACGGGTTCGTGCCCCTGTCCGGGAAGATCCCACATGCCGCGGAGCGGCTAGGACCGTGAGCCATGGCCGCTGAGCCTGTGCGTCCAGAGCCTGTGCTCCGCAACGGGAGAGGCCACAGCAGTGAGAGGCCCGCGTACCGCAAAAAATGAAAAAAAAAAAATGTGAGTTATTGAAATGTAGAGAGACTAAGGGAGAAATGTGGATGTTTTGACACATGAGAAGGTTTCGAATAGTCTATATGGAGCACTTAAGATTATTATTCCTAGTGGAATGTGAAGGATTATTGGGCAATATGCAGATTCTCTTTGAGCCTTCATTTATTCATTCATTCATTTTGCTTTTGTGTTGATCTTTAAAGCTTTGACTTGTAAGTCAGAGGTTTTCAGCCCTTGTTTAAAGGCATCATAAAATCATATTGATTATATGATGCCTCTGATCCATTGGGTTGTATATATTATGAATTATTTTGTTAAACATGAAACAGTTTTAAGGGAGTTTGCTTCAATATTTTGAAATCAAATTTATACTCAATATTTGCTTCAATATTTTGAAATCAAATTTATACTCAATATTCAGATATACCTTTTTTTCTATGTAGTTTAGATGTTAATGGTAAAATAATATGCATTTATCTGGTAAGTAGATTAAATTAATTCCATCAATATAATGGGATTTTCTTATACTTTCTTATACTTGAAACATTTTTTAAAAAGAGAGATACTAAAAGTTATCTCAGTCCATTTTACATGCAATTTAATGTCAAGAAGATAACCTTTCAGGCTAGTTTGGTTTCCTTGTCTGTTTTCCTTAAGAACATACTGATGTCAAATGTGCATGTGTTTTATGGTCATAAGAGGATAAGTGTCTTCAATCTGCCCACTAGAACTTGATCTCTAATTTTGTTCACTTTAGAAAATAAAAGGTCCTCCAAACAATTTTGTCAAAAAAGTGTATAAGGTTAGTAGTCATTCTATCTACTCTATTATAACAACAATAATAAAGCTTCTAAACTTTGTTTAAAATTCAAACTTCTCCTTTCCCTTTTGGAGCGACTGTCTATAGTAGGAAAAACATGTGTAGATTCTCTATATAGTACCTAGCTGAACCAATTTGCCATGTTTCCTCTGACTGTGGCAAAAGCTTAAATCTGATACTCTCTCTCAGAGATGCTTTTATGGGCTACTTAGAAAATTCTCTCGTCATAAGGTTCTCTCTTCTCTACTTCCCTTGACACATGCAAATGTATCTCCTCCAGCTGGACATTCAAGATTCCTCCCTCATTTCCTAAGCGTTTGGCAACACCCTCCCAACATCTTTCTGCTAAAGTCCACTTGCCCCCTCCATTTGCCCCTCTGCAATATCTAAACCAAATCTGGCCAAATTTCTTTTATGTAATAGTACAGGAAAGAGGCCCCTTTGATATACCATCAGTGGGAGTGCAGTTATTTTCAATTATACCTTTATTTTCATTTAGCTGCCCAGCAGGCAGCTTCAGCTACAGCCTTTTGCCCTTTAAAATTCTCACTTGTGAGTCTGACCCTCATCCAGTGTGTCACCACACTGCTGGGAAGACAATCAAGCTTGCTGAGTTATCTTTTTGAAGATTCTCTCACTAAGATTAAGGTCAGAAGACTACCATCCCACCCCAGTCCCCTTTGGGAGATGGGACTCAACAGCACAGCTCTTGTCAAAGAAATACTTGCTTTAATTACAACTTACCTCTTGGCTTTTCCAACTTCTCTGACAAGCTGGAGACAGATGGTCAGATTACAGTAGTAAAACAGATAAGTTCTTGCCCATCTCCTTAGCAAGTTAATGTGGTCTTGAACCTCACATTAAAATATGCACTTTATTCTGAGGTAGAGACAAACTAATATTGAGACAGAAAGTCTCATTTTACATATTTTTCATGTGTGTATGTGCATGCCCACCTTTATGTGTGTGTATGACATATAAGACTGTTTGTACATACCCTGCACATTATGAGTTATCAAATTGATACACAGTAAATGTTAAATCACACATGAGAACATCCAATACCACTGAAGTGATGCACTGTTTCCAGTGGCATCCTGTGCTTACAAACACATGGGGGCTGCTGACTTCCTGTTGGTGTCTTCTAGCACCAATCACAAGCAAAGGAGTCTGAGTTGGGATTGTTGAGAACATAGCTGGACAGAGAAACCCAGAGAATGGGAAAATGGATTGCAAATAAATGATAACAGCACACTTGGCTTCAAATTCCAAGCCTTGTCTTAATGTAAGATATAAAAACTTCTCTGAAGTTCTTTGGGGAAAATCACAAACTTTTAAGGGATTATCACCAAAACTGGGTAATAGTATCTATTCACAGAATTATTGTGAAGATGAAACAAAATGATACAAGTAAAAGTATTCTATAGAATGCAAAATGCAGCCTTTGTGGACATTAGACTAAGAAATTTAGGAATGCCTTAATAGGCATGGGAAAAAACTACTGGAGCTGCTTAATAAAGGAAGACACAAAATGTTAATCTGATAACACTCTATATGGCAGATTAAAGCAGGTGCAGACTGGAGGCCAAGAAATGAATCAGGAAGTCATTACAATACTCACGTATATAATAACAAGTGATAAATAAATGGAAGTAGGAATTAGAGAGAAAGAAGATAGTCTATTTATTTATTGCAGGAACTGAAAATACGATAGAGGACAGAATGTATAGTATTTGTTACATAAATTGGTATTGTCAAAATGCTCAGTGTGTTTAAATCTATGTATGAGCTACAGCTAAGGGAGTAAGTAGACATAGTCACTGTCACCCAAATATCCCCTTGGTACTCACCATTTCCAGATGTGTTTACAACTTCCTGATAGAAACTGCAGTCTGGATCTGAGTCTCTACCTGAGATCTGGCCACAGGAATGTATCTGGTCAGTGCTCAGGGTAGGTTGGAAGTGTCCAGGAGTTAGTGCAACCTGCAGTAGCGCTCAAACAATGTTATGGGAGGAATTGGTGGATAAAGAACAATCTTCTTTACCCCTTCAGCGGGTTAACTCAGAAGTGTGTCCTAGGCAATCTCCGGGCATTTCCAGTGGTATTATCCCCAGGGTGACATGGCAGTAGCCTGCTCCTTTAATGCAGCCAGTACTAGCTTCCTTCCCTTTCTTGTCTCACTTCCTCATTTCCCTACCAGTACTTTCTAAGGTTACTTCTCAAATCAACTAACTACTTGCATTCAAGTCCTTATCTCAGGATCAACCTAAGCTGAGGAATGATGAGGGATGACATAACATGGTACTGACCTTAAGATGTTTGTATAATCTACTTGAGGAGTGAGAGTAATTTATAGCTCCCTCTATTACATTTAGATGTTTACTCATCCCAATAGATTTTAATCTCCCTGGGGCAAAACCGGTGTAATACTCGCCTGTGGCTTCTTTAACAAGTGGTATATTGTGCTTCTCAGAAAGATACACAATAAATATTTGTTGAAAGGACAAGCAAATAAAAAGCTAAACACCTTCTTTAATATAAGCACTGCTCTTGGTTGCTGTAATAAAATGATAACCTTTTCATTCAAACTTTCCTCACATAATTTTCCTGCCAGGTACATGTACTTTATTCAGGAAATGGTCTTCACATTTTCTTTTGAATCTAGGCAATATTATTGTTATGCATTTACAGAAACTCACCAGAACAAAACACGCAACTGCCCAGAGTTAGGTTGATAGCAGATTCATCATAGCTTTTTCTGTGGCCTTTAGTGTATATTGACAAAATCATAAGTTAAATGCCAGACTTTCAAATGTAAAGCAAAACTGTTTCTTATTACTGGCTGAACAAATTGTTATGTTAGGCATTTCAGACTGATAGTTCATTCCACAGTGATTGGTTTACTGTTCTGTGCACACAGTTTCAGGAATACATCCTGATTCCAACAGGAAAACAAGGCTTACTGTGGGTTGAATGAAGCTGGAATTCTCTTCTCAGCTGAGGACACTATGTGCACACAAAACAGATTTAGAACCCAAAATTGGCAGAAAGTATTCCCTGCAGAGTTACTCAGTACTGTCTGCCATATGCAGCAATCTCTCAATTCATGTGTTCGCCTTGCTTGATTGAGAGCTCGCTAACGAAGTGGCAAAAATCCAGTTAGCTGATATGAAGAAAGAAACACCATACAAACAGGTATAAAACACTAAGACGTTTTTTAGAAGATTGTTTTACCTTCAAACGATAGAACTATGCTTATATATTTAGGAAAAATAAGATTAAAGCAAGGGGAAAATGAAGTTGAATATGATACGTAAGTTTTATTTAATAGGCTATAAAACATACCATATATGTGAAATAATTATTTCTAATCACCTTACTAGAAGAAGAAACCATAGTCATTTATAGGCTGTTTTATGGTTAGATGATGCTTTTATAAAAAGCTGGCAAATGTCTAAATTGACAGTTTAACTTTGCAGCAGGTTGGAAAAATATTATTTTTCTGTCAGAGCAGATTTATAGGATTGGATGACCTCCATAATGCAAGCTGGACCAGTCCCCGTGATAGGAGAATCTGAGGCAGTTTCCAGGAATGGCAGGCCTCTGCAGCTTCCTTGCTATTTCAGAAGAAGCACAGGTTAGCCCCAAGGCCAAGTGCTGAATGGCCCAGTTGTCGTGTCTGACCTCCTATTTCCATAATCTCACAAAAGTACAGTGCTTATCTGAAATCAGATTGGTGGCCTCACTCCCATGTCCCTAAGCTGCAGTCATTAAGGAACCACTCAGGCCTCTCTGCAGCTGGCTCAGAGCTTGTGAGATTATTCCCAGATTCTTTCCATAAGTGCAACTAGCTGAAAAGTGAATTTTCTCTTTCAGGCTGCATCCAAACAGAGCAAGTAGAGTGCAAAAGGAGAGAAATCACCCAGTTATCTGTAGAAACTTGGAGTATACTACCAAAGCTTAAACCCATAATTGACTTCTCTTGTCTATACTTTCTTAAAAGCCTTAACCTATCATAGTTAGGGCAAAAGGCTTTTATCCTGACAGAGGAACACAAAAGAAGAGATGTGTTATTCACAGAGGATAGGGAAGAAGACAAAGTTCTTATTTTTCTAAGAAACAAATTCTCCACTAAGGAATAGATTCTTTATTTTAGAAAACTAAAAAGAGTCATCCTTCCAGCTCTCTCATTTTGAAGATGCAAAATCTGAAGCTGAGAGATTTTTAAATATCTAGCATTATATATGTCCAATGTTATCCAGTTGGTAAATGTTGGAGTTTAGATTCATTAACATCTACTTGTATCAGAAAATCTTTCCTAGGGAGTTATGTCCACTTAATTAAAGAGAATTTGAGAATAAAATTTAGATGGTGTAGTCAGTCCTATTATATCATAGTCAAGGAGTTACATCACTTTCAAACAAAAGAAGGATCTTCAAAGATTATGTATTACAACATTATCATTGTAAAAATCAGAAATATATAACCTGACGTAATTGATTTCCTAGGTAATAACAAAACCAGAGTCAAACATTCCTGATTCTCAAACAAGCTTTCTAGCCTGCTCTGTCTAAACACAAAGAAACTATTGGTGGTGCATATGGAATATAGTCTTTCCCCTCACTTTGACTGCAAGGCTTAGGACAATTTTAGAAAATGCTGAATATCTTATTACGTGGAGATGAATTTCTACTTAGAATCCATGTTATTTAGAGATTAAATGGATAATTATAAAGGACTGAAGGCTGTAGATTTTCACAGAAGCACATTACTGATCAATAAAAGAACAAAGTCCTAGATTTTATCTCCATGAATGTGAGAAAATAGAGCTATTATTCCACCCAGTGAGAAATAATCATAATGTAATGAGACTCTTCGACTAAACATTTAGCATGTTGTCTAAATTCCTAATGTCCCACCCATACAATTATTAATAGTATTGATATTATCATGTCTGCCCAACCCTGAATGTTCCAAGGAACCCAGATGTGTAGAGAGATCAAGTTTCTAAATCGAGTCTGAGAGAAATTGAGAGTGGAATCAGTTCACTTCTGCCTTTTATTCTAAACATAGAGGGACCATGTCATATATCACCCAAATCAGGATACACTGACAGACACAATATTTACTAATATCATTTCTTGGGGACAACATGTGTAAATCAGATGCAGAATCTAAGAAATCTGTGAGCTATGGTCATCCGATCTAAATACTATATGATATGGCTATTGAACATTTGGTAGAAGATGCTGAACCACTGCTAGGGCAATGACTTCTATTGTATTTTTTGATTAGGGTAATAAGGGAGGGTGACCCTACTAACTCATTGATAAGCTTGGCTAAGGTCAGTATTCTCAAGTTTTTAAAAAAATCTCAGCTCTCTCAGTTCCCTTCAAAACTACTTTCCAGGTTTGTGGGCAGCCAACTGAATCTAGATTTGGAGACATGTCTTTATTTGCAGCCTCATAGACGTAGACTCAGTGAATCTGCTTCTCTTTGGGAGATCCACAGTAGGTGCTGTTCCAAAAACAATGTGCTAATTATCCTTTCTCTCCCTCTGTTCACTGTGGTTTGCTCAATGAAGATGAGCACTGAACTCCAGTGTGATTTTTAAACATGCCAAACTGCATCTTGTCCTACATCTACTCTTCTGAATGATAGTATTCTCAGTGGCTTTAGGAGACCCTGTATCCAGCCTGATCGAGGAGGCTATATGTTCTGATTCTTACATCTTTTTAAGTGATCAATGCAAGTGAATCCAAGAAGTCTACCATCTTTAGACATTTCCAAGGTGGTTTCCTGGTACTTTGCCTACCAAAGAAGAAACACATACACACATATACACAAAATGCACAGGGGCATACTAACACACACATTAGAAGAAAACCAATTTGTTTTTTCCCAGAGTACACCTCTATTATAGTAACTTGTTACATTATTAATAATAACTTATACTCTATTTGTTTTGAGTATTCTTCTTTGCCTACAGGGGTGGCACACATAGAATGTTGCCACTTGACTATAACATATATTTTTCCAGTATTTAAGTTCTAGGTTAATCTATGTGTAGTGAGAGACTGCAGAATAGTGAGTAAAATATTTATGATTTTGTTATTTTAAATAACTAATACTTGTATAGCTGCTTGCAGTTTATCTAATGCTTTGATGTGAAGAATCTTATCTAAGGAATCAGAGTCAAAAAATAGCAATTGCTCTGGGAATAAAGAAATGACTTCATACTTGATATGAAGACCTGTATTCTGTCTGGTAGCTTCCTTCCCTCCCTCCATTCCTTCCTTCCTTGTTGTGGTTTACTCATTGAAGAAGAGTACTAGAGTTCAGTCTCTAGGGTGACTGTTAAATATGACAAACTACAATGCTCTTTGATGTAATCAGCATTTTTACAGGTAGCTTTAAAAGTCCAGATAGAGGCAAAGCCCATATTTTATAGAGAAGTGATAGCAGTGACAGCTTCAGACTGTGAGAGTCGGCCCTGTAATTGAAATCACATGTTTCATCTTAGTTTCATTTGCATGGGCTACAGGCTATAATTAACATCAAGTGGCAAGACAAGATCACATACAATAGAATCCAAGAGTACAATCAGGCCACCAAAATTGAAACAAGACTTTCTGTTACTTAGCTACGAAAGACTGGGTCTGTGTGGCCACGGAGAGATGACTACAGAGTATGCAGAGAACAGCTGTGTGTGGAGAATGACTGCATATTACTAACTGTAGTGGTAAATAAGATTGCATTTCATTTTGATATCCTTTAACTTGTCCTTCAAAACCTGATGCCTAAATTCCTTAGTAATCTGGCCTTCGCCAAAATAATTTTGCGCAAACTTTATATATGCCAGGCATATAGATATAACAGGAAAATCCCTGTCAAAAATAAGCAAGTAAGATAAAGTCAACCTCTGCTTCTATGCTGTCTCATCTTTTATTTCATAGGCAAGAATGCTTCACACATGCTCCTTCCCTTGAATAACTCTATGTTTTTGAATTAATTCTTACTCATCTTTTAATATTCAACCCAACTGTGACCACTTCTGGGATGATTTTCCCAGGCATGCCCCCAGATTGCACGCTAGTATTACATTTATCACACTGTAACATTATTATTTGTCTAAGTGTAAACTACAAACCCTTGAACCTTTTCCTATTTTTATTTCACAGCACAATATCTGACTCATGTAAAGGGATCAAAAAGTGCATACCTAATAAATAAATGGCTCCCTCTCTCTCCCAAACAGTGTCCTTGTTCTGTGCCAAACAACTAATATGAGTTCAGTTCATATAATTTGTTTCTACATCAACATGTAAAATGTTTCATGTTTCCAAATAATATTCATATTTTCTGAATTAGAGTACTTTTGAAGTCTGTAAAACTTCTACAAAGAAAAAGGATAATGTTGGCATGGTGAGACTTGGAATACTTTTGGAGGCAGTAGTGAATTTTTGAGCTCTGCATTTTTTTAATCCATCAAGTAGAGGTTATATTTCTATCTTTCTAATGAATTGTTATAATTACTGAATTCAGACTGAATGATACTGTGTCCTCTCATAAGCAATTCCTCCTAAGAGGATGCCTGAAGTAATCTGTAGATAATTACTTCTAGCTGGGTTGGTCTAATCATATGCAGACCTTGGACCCCAGACCTGAGCTCTTGAAATGCTAGTTGCTCCTCAAGAGCCTTCTTCATTGCTTTAATGGGATGTGAACAGGATTCTCTCTCAGGACTGTTCTTCCTTGAGCTATATCTGCATGCTACCTAATTGAATCTGCAAGTGGTCTTGGTAGGTCTAAATCAAACCATAGAGATTCAGTGGGTGTGTTTCTTATGAACTGTAATCTGTTGGCACGAATCCTCTGTCAGTGACATTTGAAATCTGTCCTTAGTATTTTTGTGACCTGTAGGAAAGCAGTTTCATTGATAGGGTCCTTTTCCTTAGCCATTGTAAACAACAATTCTGTTTAGTCAAAAAATACTATTGAAGTATGAGTTCCACAAACTGGAAAAACTCTGTTATTTTTCTCCATGTAATTGATGGATCAATGTTATTCATTCTTAAAGTATTCAAACTGATAAGTATGTAGGGGATTATAAAATTATATTCTCACTATTTTGCAAGCACAGATAAAATAATGTCATCAATCATTGGCAGAGGCTGCCAACACCATAAAAATATACGCAACACATTATGTGACATCTGATGGAAGTCAGTGATGAGGTATTCATGCCCAGACAAAATCAAGCCTAGATCTGATCAGCTCTTGAGTTCTAACCACCAATGGAAATAACATATATGCAAAAATATACACTGAAACTTAGATACAGTAAGTAAAGTCTTGGCTGCATGTATCTCTACCAGTAAGTAAAATGTAGGATAAACCACCTAATTTCTTCACCAAATACCTTGTAAGAAAAAAGTAAGATGGATGGGGAGCTAAAGATCAACATTGCCCATTAGAAATAAAATGTAAGTCACAAATATAAGCCCCATGTGTAATTTTAGATTTTCTATTAGCCACATTAAAATAAGTTTTTTAAACATGAAATTTATATTACCATATTTATTTAAAAAATATGTGCATACTCTTACATATACATGTACATAAGAGACTTATTGTAAGGAATTGGCTTACTGGGACTTGCCAGGAAAGTCTAAAATCAGAGGGCAGGATGGCAGGCTGGAAACAGCCGGGGAGATGTTGAGGCTTCAGTCTATATGTAGAATTTCTGCTTCCTCAATGAAGTTTCAGTTTTACTCCTAAAGCGTTACAACTGATTGGATGAAGCTTACCTAAATTACCAAGGAAGGAACAATCTCCTTAGTCAACCAATTTCATATTAATCACTTATGAAATACCTGACAGCAACACTTAGATTAGTACTTCATCGAATAACTGGATACTACAGCCAATCCAACTTGATATATAAAACTAGTCATCATACTAAGGAATCATTAATGAGGAAGTGGTAATTATAGACTGAAGTTTGGTTTCTAGGAGAGCTCATTGCTACTCAATTGGTCACTGTTTATAGCAGACAGAGTTAGAAAACACATATATATATATATTTAAATTTAATTAATTAATTAATTTATTTGTGGCTGCATTAGGTCTTCTTTGCTGTGCGTGGGCTTTCTCTAGTTGCAGCGAGAGAGGCCTACTCTTCATTGTGGTGTGCGGGCTTCTCATTGCGGTAGCTTCTCTTGTTGCGGAGCATGGGCTCTAGGCACGCGGGCTTATAGTGGTGGCACGTGGGCTCAGTAGTTGTGGCTCGCAGGGTCTAGAGCACAGGCTCAGTATTTGTGGCACACAGGCTTAGTTGTTCTGCGGCAGGGGGTTCTTCCTGTATCAGGGCTCAAACCCATGTCCCCTGCATTAGCAGGTGGATTCTTAACCACTGCGCCACCAGGGAAGTCCAGAAAATACATGCATTTTTAAAAGATAAAATACTTTGTATTTAAACTGATGCTTCAAATTCAGGGCTGTGATATTTCTGTTTAAACTTACAAAATTGTTTGTATTTTTTATCTTCTTTTTCTCATACTGATAATTCCCAGTTATCAACCAACTTATCATAAGTATTCATTCATTTATCCCAAAATACACACTTAGCCTTAAAATCACTATACCAACACTACCACCAAGAATATGATTATTGAATCTATTATAAGCTATTGTTTGCAGTTCTTTTTGTACTTTGGATGTATCTCACTAGAAAAATACTGTCAAACCATTTAGTAAATTAATAAACATTTTTGGGCTTCCCTGGTGGCGCAGTAGTTGAGAGTCCGCCTGCCGATGCAGGGGACGCGTGTTTGTGCCCCGGTCCGGGAAGATGGAGTGGCTAGGCCCGTGAGCCATGGCCACTTAGCCTGCGTGTCCGGAGCCTGTGCTCCACAATGGGAGAGGCCACAACAGTGAGAAGCCCGCGTACCGAGAAAAAAAAAATTAATAAACATTTTTTCAAGCAGTTTCAGATTCACAGTAAAATTGATTGGAAAATACAGAGAGTTCTCACCTACTCCCTGTTCCCACACATGCATAAACTCTCTGATAGTTGACCTCTTGCACCTCAGTGGTACATTGGTTATAATAGATAAACCTACATTAACACAACATTATCACCCCAAGTTCATAGTTTACATTAGTGTTCACTCTTGGTATTGTATGTTCTATGGGTTTGGACAAATGTGTACTGATATGTATTCAACACTATAGTATCATACAGAATAGTAACACTGCCTTAAAAATCCTCTATGCTCTGCCTATTCATCTTTCCTTCTCCCTTAACCTCTGGCAACCACTGAACTTTTCACTGTCTCCATAGTTTTGACTTGTCTAGAATATCATATAGTTGAAATTCTACACTATGTAGACTTTCAGACTGACTTTCCTCACCTAGTAACGTGCATTTAAGTTTCTACATTTTCTTTTCATGGTTTGGTAGCTCGTATCTTTTTTTTTTAAATAAATTTATTTATTTTATTTATTTATTATTTTTGGCTGCATTGGGTCTTTGTTGCTGCGTGTGGGCTTTCTCTAGTTGCGGCAAGCGGGGGCTACTCTTCATTGTGGTACGCGGGTTTCTCATTGCGGTGGCTTCTCTTGTTGCAGAGCATGGGCTGTAGGCACGCAGGCTTTAGTAGTTGTGGCACGCAGGCTCAGTAGTTGAGGCGCACGAGCTTAATTGCTCCGCGGCATGTGGGATCTTCCCGGACCAGAGATCAAACCCGTGTCCCCTGCACTGGCAGGCGGATTCTTAACCACTTCGCCATCAGGGAAGTCCCAGTAGCTCGTGTCTTTTTAGCAGTGAATAATATTCCATTATTTGGATGTACAATAGTGTATCCATTCACCTGTTGAAGAATATCTTGGTTACTTCCAAGTTTTGTAAATTATTAATAAAGCTGCTATAAACATCTGTGTGCAGGGTTTTGTGTAGACCTATGTTTCAAATTTATGTTGAGTAAATATCAAGGAACATAATCACTGGATCTTATTTTATGCTAAAAGTATGTTTAGCTGTGTAAGAAACCACAAAATTGCATTCCAAAGTGATTGAGCTGTTTTGCATTCCTATCAGCAGTGTATGAGATTTCCTGTTGCTCTACATCCTTGTCAGCATTTGCTGTTGTCAGCGTCCCAAATTTTGGCCATTCCAATAACTGTGGTGGTAGCTCATTGCTGTTTTATTTTGCATTTCCCTTTTGACATATGATGTGGAGCATCTTTTCATATCCTTATTTGTCATCTGTATATCTTCTTTAGTGAGGTATATTTTCTTTTGATTAATGTTAGTATGTAACATTTATCTGTTGCTTTACTTTTTATCTACCTATCTATATATGTCTTTTTACTTTAAGTGGGTTTCTTGTTGAGAACACAGATTTGGGTCTTGATTTTGATCCACTGTGGCCACCACTGTATTTTAATTGATGTGTTTAGACCATTGCTATTTAAAGTGATTGTTTCTAATATAGTTGGATTGATATCTACCATGTTTTCTATTTGTTGTCCTTGTTTTTTGTTCCTAAATTTTGTCATTCACACTTTTTCTGCCTTTTACACTTTCAACTTATCATTTTATATTATTCAATTTCCTCTCCTTTCTTAGCATATCTAATATAATTTTTTTAGTGGTTGCTTTATAATTTACAATATACATTTACAGGTAATACAAGTCCACTTTCAATTAACACTATACCATGTGACAGTAGTTCAAGTACCTTATAATAATATCAATATCACAAATTCCTAAGCAATATATATACACATACATACATATATATATAGTTATTCATAATCAGATAAATTGTTACTGTTATCATGAACAAACTATTATCTGCTAGATCAATTAAGAATAGGAAAAATTAAAAAAAAATATTTTACCTTCACTTATTCTCCTATGTTCTTCCTTTCTTTATGTAGATCTGAGTTTCTGCCCTGTATAATCTTCCTTCTCTCTGAAGAACTTCTTTTAACATTTCTGGCAAGACAAGGCTATGGCAAAATGTTCCCATAATTTTTGTTTTTTTTTCTGAGAAAGCATGTCAGGAAATCAAGTGTTGCCTCTAGTCCTTGCTTACAGATAGCAAGAAACTGAGCCCTTCAGTCCAACAGCCCACACAAAAACTGAAGGCTGCCAGCAATCACATACACATGGAAGTGGGTCCTCCTCAACTGAGCCTAAGAAGAGACCACAGCCCAAGCTGATACCTTGATTACAGCTTTGTTAGATCCTGTAGCAGAGGATGTCTGGATTCCTCATCCATAGAAGCTGTGAGATAATACATATGTGTTATTTTAAGTCTAATGTTTTGGTAATATTTTTACATTGCAATGGTTAACTACTATAGTTACCAGTAAAATATTATAGTAAATTATTTAATTTGATTTTAGGTTTTAGTGTCAACCTATATTTGTTTTCAAACAGGATCAAGTCTTCCTTCCTGGAAGGAATAACATGGCTAGAGTAACAGTGTTCATCAATTATCCATGAAAACTTCATTAAGCAAAATCTTCAATGATCAAATTCTATCTTGATTTACTACAGTTATCTACAGGAAACAAAGCTCAACACTTCAATAACAAAGAACCATAGTGTCTTTTACATATAAACAATACAAAATGTTCTTTACAGGAGAAAAGAATTTGGTTAAAAAAATTATGAGACTAAGGAAAATTTTTTCTGGGACCATATTTCAGTTGGGAAGGTTCATCTTGGGAACCAAAATTCTTTCATAGAAAAGGTGCTTGAATGATTATAAGATCTTGCCCTTAATTCTGTTTATAAGTTCTAGTTGGAGCTTTGAATAAGTCACTTAAATTCTCAGTTTTGTAATCTATAAAATATAGATTATTTTTAATAGTCTCAGTGTAGATACTGAGACTTCTTCTAGCTCTAAATTTTCATGATTCTCTGAAATGCATGAATCATTGTCAGAACAAGAAACAGGAACCACTGGGGTGATAATCAGTGACCCCCAATCAGTGTTGTATCAAGTATTCATGAATATTTTAACTCATATATGTCTAAATATTTTCAAGGTAGGTACACCACTTTTATAGTATGTAGAAGGACTAGGATTTATAGTTGCTTTGGAGAAACTATAGACTGAACTAGTTTACCATTATATTTACTGAGTTGTACTAATTTTATATTCTAAATAGTTTTTTTCTCTTTCTTAGTTGTGGATTCTGAGTTAAAGAATTTTAGTACTCTTTATTTCCATTAAAATAAAAAAATACAAATTATATTACTTGAGTACATTTGAGGTGAGTCATCCATAGAGATAGGAAAACATTACATTTATTTGTATTAGTCTGTTTATCTGAATTCACTTAAAACAAATATTCACTTTTTTGGTCTCTTTTTCAGTGAATTACTACTCCCACTGGAGACATGTTATTTGAATATTTATACTGAATTATTCTAAACCAATCCTGACCAATTAGGAAATCATATATATTAAGCATATCTATGAAAGACTTTTGAAAGGTCAGGCCTCATTCAACTTTCCTTATCATAAAAAAATTTACCAGTTCTGTACACAATACCTTAATAGTCTGAAATAGACTCCTGTAACAAACAAATGAAGTGTCTTCAAAGGTTGATGCTTTTATTTATTAGTGTAGCATGAAAGAAAATACAATACAATAGCATTTCACAGTGTAAAATGTACAAAGTTGGATACAGACAGCATGTGTTGTCATCGGTAATGTACAAATGCTCACTGCCAGGGCAAAGCAACCAGGAGTGAACCATAGAATTATTGCATTCATCCTGAAATGTCAGCAAAGCAAAGAACTGATGAATAGTAAGCAACTTTTCCCGAGAGTGGTGAAAGTACATACTAGATCAGCAAAAATAACTTATTTAATATTTATGTTTTATTAAGAGAGGGACAATTATGTCTTTGCATAATATGACTTCAGGAGGCAGAGGCTGGGCTTAATATGTAAATGCTTATTTACATTTACATTTTGATGTGTCACCATACGTAGCCCTTTTCCTTTCCAGCTGGCTGGTCTTCCTGCCTCTCTCCTTTCGTCTGTATCCAACCCAAAACTCACCAGGAAACTGTTCCTAATTAAATTTACCCATTTTTTAGTTTCACAGTTTCATGGACCTTTAGACTATCAGTATTGGAACAGACTTTACAAATAATTTAGTTCAGCCCCTTTTGCCACCCTCATCTCACTTAAATGGCCACTTGTGTATGTATGCACACGTGGACAGGTGTTGCTGATTCTATTTGTTAGTACACTTTTCATCAACAAATTCTATTTTAAGTCAGCTTGGAAAATATTTATTTATTTAATAAGTTTTCCCATTCTTGAATAATCGAAAAAGCCTATTGACAAAATAATTTGAAGGACTACTGTTCAATTTTGTATTTTATTTTGGTCTATTCTGCTGAAGTTGGATGCACCCCATTCGGGAATTACTGAGGTGAATGATGCAAAATTTCAAATTCATCTAATCTATTACAATAATTTTAATGATAACATGGCAGCCTCAAAAGAATGAGACGAACAGTATAGAACCTGAGTAAGAAAAATAAATAAATAAATATATATATATATATATATTTATATATATATATATATATAGCCTTCAATATTCTAACAACTTCAAGTATACCCTCTAATTATATGTTGGCTAATTAACAGTGAACACTTGAAGAACAGCTTTTTCCTTTCTAAGCCTGAATGTTTACCTCTTGTCTATGAGACATAATTAAGGAATTTGACATGACATTAGCAATAATATCATTAGCTTTGGTTATTGTTGAGTGAAGTAGCAAAGGCTTAACATCCATTACCTTCCAAAAAATAATACTTCATGGTACGTACTATTTTTTTTTTTTTTAATTTTCTTTTGGCTGTGTTGGGTCTTCGTTGCTGTGTGCAGGCTTTCTCTAGTTGCGGAGATTGGGGGCTACTCTTCGTTGCAGTGTGCCAGCTTTTCATTGTGGTGGCTTCTCTTGTTGCAGAGCATGGGCTCTAGGCACACGGGTTTCAGTAGTTGTGGCACGCAGGCTCAGTAGCTGTAGCACCTGGGCTCTAGAGCGCAGGCTCAGTAGTTCTGGCGCATGGGTTTAGTTGCTCCGCGGCATGCGGGATCTTCCCAGACCAGGGATGGAACCTGTGTTCCCTGCATTGGCAGGTGGATTCTTAACCACTGCACCACCAGGGAAGTCCTGGTACTGATTTTTAGAAGGATGAATCTTAAAAGTGAGAATTAGTGGCAGAATTGGAACTTGATACAGTATCTCAAAGATGCCATATTTTTTTTTTTTTTTTTTTTTTTTTGCGGTATGCGGGCCTCTCACTGTTGTGGCCTCTCCCGTTGCGGAGCACAGGCTCCGAACGCGCAGGCTCAGCGGCCATGGCTCACGGGCCCAGCCTCTCCGCAGCATGTGGTATCTTCCCGGACCGGGGCATGAACCCGTGTCCCCTGCATCGGCAGGCGGACTCTCAACCACTGCACCACCAGGGAAGCCCTCAAAGATGCCATAATTTGAGTGTTCTTACCCATTCTACTCTTCTCTCCTCTTCCTTTGTTTGTACTACAGGATGATCAACTTTAATTAGTTTAATTAGAAAGGGGTTTATTAACTGATCTCACAGAATTTTTGGAAGGACTGAAGAAAAATACATTAGGAGCATTTCCAGGGTTGACTGCCAGAAACACAATCCCAAACAAGCCTGACAAAGTTGCGTCCGCTATTTGGAAGCACAGATAACAGGGAAGCACCATGAGACCTGCCAGCTTCAGAACCGTTCCACCTTTGCCACAGTCAACAAGCTGCTGAATCTAGAAGCTATTGACAAGGCTGAAAATTCTAGAATCCCTTTATCTCTACCACATTTCACACTATCAAAATGAATGGCTGGCATTCTGTCTCTTTCTCCAGTTAATTTAATTCCAAATCTAAGATTCATGACCGTGTATCTTATTAGCAAAAGCTGTATCATGAGTCTGTACCTTATGACATAATAGTGGCTGGGTAATGTAGTTGTAGGGTTTAGTGCTGTTAATTTCACTGTGAGTAAACCAGTGGAGTGTGGAGAAAGCCTCATAAAAATGTGAACAGCCTCCATTGAGAAGCATTCACTACAATGTCCAAATATTATTCAGTGCCTAATAATTTACACATTGTGTAAATTGCCTAGTGCAAACATTCACACCTGGAAATCAAAGAGTAAAATGAATTACTTACATTTATTATTTTGGGTAGGGGTTGTGCAGGAGATGGGGAATAGAAAAATACAATAAAATGTTCCCCTTCTCTCATAGCATTTCACTGAGGTAAATTCATCCCAATTTAAATCATTATCTCTTTTGAGAAATAGATTACTTAATATATGGTTTGAATCTCTTTTGTCTGTCATTTTTCCATCTGCAGTGTACATCCATATATATCAATTGGTGTATTTTATATACATATATACACATATATGTATAAATTACCATATTGTAAGATTAGTTCATTGTCTATATTGTTTACTGGGAATATTAAAAACTTAATACCACACTGATACTTATATAATTTGATAGCATATAGTGCAAATAATGGCCATTCTTTTTTTTTTTTTTTTTGCGGTACGCAGGCCTCTCACTGTTGTGGCCTCTCCTGTTGCAGAGCACAGACTCCAGAAGTGCAGGCCCAGCGGCCATGGCTCACGGGCCCAGGTGCTCCGCGGCATGTGGGATTCTCCTGGACCGGGGCACGAACCTGTGTCCCCTGCATCGGCAGGTGGACTCTCAACCACTGTGCCACCAGGGTAGCCCAATGCCCATTCTTAAACAGAATTTTATTTTCATGCTAAAAAATGGAATTAATTGCTAAATAGCAGCAAAATATTATCTATATGGTTTAAGGAAGTCACATTCTTCATTTGGTTTTTATTGACTCATCACCTATCATCAGTATGGTAGCAGTAATAACTAAAAACATGCTTGGGATTTTCACATGACTCATCAAAATTAATTCTCAAAATAACTTCTGGAGTACATAACATAAATATTATTATTACTATGTCTATATACTGCAAAGGAATTAAGGCCAATAGAATGTAATTAGGTAGGAAAGAGTCCATTCAGCTGACTTGGGATGCTCAAATCCTATACATTCCAAAGAAAGGCCTGCCTTCAGGACTGTTCCTTAGAATATTCGAAGTAATTAGGATTACATATGCTTGAGGCTTTGGACCACTCTGCTGTGCCAATTATCCTAACAATGTGATTTATGGTGAAGACTGATTTTTGCTTGGGAGAGTGGGGAAGGACTGGAATCTGAGTAACTAAGGCCAGTCATGTGGGCGGATTCCCAATAAAAATTTCTACACAAGGCTCTGCTGAACTTTCCCAGTTGGCAACACTTCACACACGTTATCACACATCATTGCTGGAAGAATTAAGGGCATCTCCGCGCAACTTCATTAGGAGGAACACCTAGAAATTTGCATCTGATTTCTCCTGGACTTTGCCCCTTGTCCCTTTCTTCTTTGCTGACTTTAATCTGTATCTTTCTCCTGTAATAAACAATAAACATGAGTGTAAGAGCATCTTAGTCCTTCTAGCTTTTCATCAAACCCAAGGGTGATCTTAGGAACCCTTGACACAATAAGATGCACTGAATATCACATGGATTTCCAGGAAAATTTCAGGAGTTTTGATGAAAAACATCACACATTTTCTTTTAGAGCATATGATTTTTGTACCTATGACAATAGCATAATTTTGCAGAGGTGCAGGCATGTTTTCCTTCTCTTTGGTAAAGTACATGTTGCAAGCAGGGGTGACTTGCCTTCAGCACTTATCAGTATTGTCTTACAGAGTAGAAATATTCGTTGCTCATGAAAAGTAAAGTACAGCTGTGTTCTATAAATGAGATATGGACAAAGTGGGTTTTGTAATGGACTTTTTTGTTTCTAGATGTGAGGAAGTACTGCATTCTCTGAATCTTTCTTTGTTTTTAGGAAATATCCAATGGAGAAAATATTGATCCTTCTTTTCTGTAGTCTCAGTGGGCAGCCTTCCTCTGGCTTAGTTTGCAATAATGCTTAAGCCTCCTGGAGAGGAAATGTCATTGACTTGGCATCCTACATGTACAAGGATTCCATTGGGACCCTCACTGCATTCTTTGACTTTCCTGGTTGAATTATTTTATCTTATATTGGACTTAATACACTAATTGGTATTGTGATGATTTGGTCTTCCATAACTTTATTTGTTCTGATATCGAGAAGTCCCTATGATGATCTAACATCCCTTTAGTTGCTAAGATTTAGAAGTACTTGTTAACTTCTAAGTTGTGTTCAATCTAGATACCTTTGTTGTTTGGTTTTGTTTACTTTAAGTGCAAAATTGAGTATATAGGAACCTTATATTAAAATTGATAATGTGAATTTATATGAAATGAAATATATATATAAATATATTTATATATGGACCATATATTAAAATTCATATATGTGAAATACATATGAGGAACATAACACTACATTCTCTTAACTAGTGGAAGTGGCTACATGTTTAGAAAACAACTTATTCTACTTATATTGGTAAATAAATCAGTTTCATATAATGAAACATAGTTGAGATTTTTTAGCGTTTTACTTTAGTTTTGACTTCAAAATACTATATGCTATTTTAAGAAATTGGAATACTTGAAGAAATTTCAAATATTGGCCATCCACAAAAGGAAAGAAGAGAAAAATTCAATAGTAGTTCAGTCGGATATAAACCCCGCAGGCCTGACTGATAGTTATATTCCATCTGGTTCATGCTTATTTCTAGAAAAGGAACACAACTACACACTGAAATGAACCTGATGACTTTCCATAGCTAACCAACAAGCTGTTGCATTTCAGCTACTTATAATATTCATATGTTATTCAGTTAGGTTTACTTTGAAAGTATTTTTTCAGTCTACTGAGATTTATGGATTCCCTTTTACCTGGAGATTCTTTACATGCTTCATATGTTTATTCTTATCTTCTTGTCTTTTCTAAAAGCCTTGCAAAGTAAGAACTGTAACAACATGCTATTTTGTTCTGATTTTGACCAGAGGGTGTATGTATTATTCAAGTGGCAGACCAACTGGAACATGAGTATGGCACAGAAGTATTTTTATTATGGTCATATAGGATTATCTGAATTTCATTAGCTGATGCTGGTTTGTGCCTGAAAGAAATGTCTTTCATTACCATTGAAAACTTGCAAAATTTCATTTCCTGAGACTCGGCTAAATTGAGATTTCTGGCTTAAGATATATTAAGGTATATTTACATATAATATAAAATGTTGATAATCTACCATTATATTTACTTTTTAATTTATTTCTTTAATCCTCACTTGAGGCAATACTATTTCATGCCATGGCGTGCCCATTCTAGAGGTGGACTATATAGGTGTGGATGCCAGCCTTGACATGTTCTATTTAGATTACCTTGGCAAATTATTTTATCTCTCTAAGCCTCAATTTCCTTATCTGTAAAATGGAAATAATAGTATCTATCTGGACCTTTATGAGAATTAAATTAGATAATGCAAATAAAACCATTAGGAAAGATTTAAGATTTAGGAAGAATGCTATGATGGATGCTCCTGAGGGACTCCAAAATTTTGAGATCCTGCTTTTATATAGGTGCTTCTGGCAGATTCTCCTCTCCTGTCTTTTGAAGATAGAAATATTATCTTATCCTGACCTGAAAAGTCTCTGGAGAGGAGAGGGAGATGCCTCTATCTTTATTGCTGTAGAGGGAGTCCTGGGAGAGATTGCTCTAAATATCTACAGGAGTTGCCATTTTTATTTCCAAGGCTGTTAGGCAAACATCTCTCAACAAAGCTGTATATGCTTCCTGCTCAGAAGATGAGCATAAAAATCAGATCCAGGGAGAATTATATCCCAACACAGAGAGCTTTTTATACTATCTACTCTGAGGATCATGTAAATATTCCAACCTGATGGTTTTATGCATAATAAAAGCAAGATGAAGAGTTAAAATGAATTAGAGAAAAGCTAAGGTAAAAGCACAGGTTTTCATACTCAAATCCAGGATAGGCTACTCAAAATTTGATCGCTTAATTTTTTTCTTTTTTCGGCTAGGTAATTATTTCTGTTGCCTGATTTAGATATTTTACAACACAACAAAATTTTGTTTTTACAATTATTTTTTCTGGAAGTGGGCTTTTATTCAGTGTGGCATCATGAAGAGACTTGATTTTTATCTTCCTCCAATTTTTTTGTAAGAATCATTCATCTTTTGCCACCTCAAAGTGAAGATGTTATTGGTGAAGAAATAGTACTTTCATACTACCTGCTTTTCAAGAAAATAAATTACACATCTTGATATCAAAATTCAAAAGTGCCAAATGAAAGCATGCTCATAATTTCTCATAACTATATCTTCAGAAAAGTAGATCATATAATAGGAGTACCATCATATTGAATTTTAAAATATTTATAAAATTTTTAAAATTAATAAAATGTATATGATTTTATTTATTTACTTAAAGTAGTCTTTAGAGATATCTATATTTATCATATATATACAAATATGCCATGATGCATTTCTGCTTATACCTTAGACGTACTATTTAGTGGAGTTATACCATTTGAGAGAACAATAAATGAGAATGATAAAGAAACCTGTTGAAATGCATGCCCTAATGTTTTTGCTACAATATTGTTTTGATATAATATTATTACTTGCAGGTCATATGTGTTAATTTTGTATATTTAAGAGCCAGAAACACCAAAGTCTATTTCTCTCATAACTGATAAGGGGGAAAATAAACATCAGATATTGCCAGACACAAACAGGAGATGGTTATCTTTCATGGAATTTACAACCCTGCCTTTATTCATGAGGACAATGATACAGTAAGTCACTACCCCCCAAATTCAGGGAAATCAAGCCTTTATTAGAGTGGTACTTGTGATAGAGAATGGATAGAAAGTATATAAATTATACTTCTGTTTCTGCTACAACAGTTTTTGACTCAATATCCCATTTATTTCATTAGCGGTATGACAAGCAATAACTTTTTATATTATTCCAGGAACTAGACTAAAAGCTTTATATAAGTTACCTCACTTAATTCTGAAATAGTAATAGATACTATTATTTTCTTGATGATAGAATAAATGAGTATCCACTAGATTATACCCTTCATAAGGGCAGAAACCATGTTCATTTTGTTTAACAACTTTTATTCAGTGCTATGGCACTTGGCACATAACAGAAGCCAATATTAATTAATAAATGAATAAACATATCCCCATTTTTAAAGTAAAAATTTGGGTCTCTAATTGACCAAATAACTTGGTTATAGTTTCACAATGAGAAAGTCTTGTAATTAGTCTGCGAGCCCTAGCCTGTTTGGCAGCTTCAAATTCCTCTTTTCATCTGTAATTCTAAGGAAGAATCATAGCAAACTTTGAGGTAAAATGTACTATACTCTCCTTACCTTCTATATCAGGAGGGCTAAAAATAAGAGTACCCCCCTAATAGTTTCTGGGAACTAGCATATTGCATTTGTCTTACTGAACTCAGAAGGATGAATTAAATGCATCCTGTCCACTGAGTTAGTTGGAGATATTATGCTAGAGTGATAGATTTGTGCCTGTATTAAAACTTCATTGTTTTGAGGAATAAAAACTATAAGTTAATTGTGTATGATTATATAGAAAATGGTCTATAATCTAAGTAGCTTTGTCCCCAGTAGCCCTACCAAAGGCAGCAGGTGAGGAGAGAGAGAGAGAAGAGAGGGGAGGAGAGGAGAGAGAATGAAAGTGTTTTGTCCTTGAGATTGTTTCAATAAGTTACCTGCAGCTTAAATGGACATTTTCGTTTCACTGCTGAACCTTTCTTTCTTTACCTTCTCAATACATTGCCTGTTGGTTGAATTTATGACAACTGACCTGCATTTTACTGTATTCTTTTAAAAGCGGTTTAAAAGCATTCTGGAACTCTCCAAACAATAAAATAACTAACAAGAGTAATGTTTTCTAAACAATAATTCATTTTTTAAATGGTCAATAAATACAAACATGTCTCCAAAGTTCTCTTTGCAACTTACTAGTGAGAAGAAGGATTAGGAAGAAAAATCCATCAGGACTTGCTGTGTAGTAACAGCTATATGGATCCCTTCTGGGCCTGCACTGAACCCCAAGCCAGCTCACTGTGGGTCATTTAGGACAAAATGGTTGGAAAACAACACCTGAAGTAATGGCTCATGTCTTTTAGACCAGTTTATCTTCAGCAGTTCCACTAGGTGGGATTGAAATGGAATGGAAAATTCTACTGATTTTGAAGCTAACTTGACTTCTCCCAAATCCCAAGTTTGAGGTTGCATGTGATTAATGGTGACCACATAATTAATCATCTGCATCAGAATAATTTGAGAGTAAAAGCCTGTGATGTTAATAATTACAATGGGACAACTAGCTCAAAGAAGTATTCTCTCATGCAAACTGGGACCTATAGTCATGTTAAAAATGACAAATTCTGACTAATTTTGGGAAGAATCTGCTGGCTATGGAGGACTGATACCCATTATTGGAGCTAACATTTCTTTGTCTCTTCTCTATGTAAGTACAGCAGTATTTTATCCAGAGCTTTACTGAGTTGTGTTTTTCTTGGCAACTCTGATACTAAGATACAGTGGACTGGAGTGTTCAGACTTCTACCTCTGGTGATAGGCAACAGATGTCTTTTGCCCAACATGTAGGTTCACAGCCTATGATGTAGAAAACTGGCTAGACAACCTTGATTCCAGTAGTCATACTACCCTCTCAAAGTCCTATCCTACAGACTGTATCCAGAATTTACTTGCAGCTTGAATGTGCTATTCATGGCCCAGGAAGAATCTGAACATAAATAATGAACATAAATCAGGACAAACAGGATAGTGTAAAGCAAATTTTAATTTCCTATTGGGTACTATTTTACAGTTATTCTCAAATGGCATTTGCAACATTTTTTATTGGGTTCTTTTCTCCCCTCTTCCTTTCCTATTCTTCTCTTCTACCCTCACTGCTTGATCCTGGCTCTATTTTTTCCACTTCTCCAAGTGGTCAAGCTAAAAGATTTCATTATTTCCTTGCCTCTGTGGTTGAGCCTTGCACCATCTTCTCCCACCCTGTACTAAAACTACAATTAGATAGAGTGTCTAACTTGTATAGGGCCTTGGAAAGGGACTCATTTCTATCTTTTCTGAAAGTTACAGAGAGTTATATACTTACTGCAGACAGTCAGAATCATAGAGATGAAATTTTATTTATTGTTAAGGTTAAGTGCCTAGAGTAACAATTTAAATCTGTCAAAAATACTCAGAATTTGGCAGGCGGGGTCAACTCATTCCATCCCAGCCTCCCTATATCTAGCCATTCCTTGATCAAAGATTATTAACTAACTTTGTGTACAGCATTTTGTTCTCTAGCTTACTTCACCTGAGTTTTAATTGCTTTTCAGGTCATTTTAGTATCAAACAGTGTGTTGAATGTTTATCTGTTTTATTTCCTTTAATATTTACAATAATCCTATAGGGTGCCTATTATGGTTATCTTTATTTTACAAATCTGGGAACTCTAGGAAATCATACAGCTAGTAAGTGGGAGGGTCACGGCGTGAAGTTTTGCTTTCCAGTCTTCAAAATATTCTATGTATATGAATAATTGCATATTCACCCGTAATTCTCTATAACAAAAACATAAAATTCAACTTTTAATACCGTATATTTAATTGAATTGCTTATACATATACAGGGACAACCGTAAATTATAGCTGACTTCACACTTGACTTAAAGTTTTGAGACCCAAAATACCATCTCATTTTATATTGCATGAGTTGGGTTCAATGAAGTCAGTGAATGTCATTTATTAGAGCATTAACAAATGAGTCATTTTTGGTAAATCACAGCTGTTTCTTCACAGTTTCTATAAATGTCTTTTCCTGAATTGGCAACAACCACAAGCAAAGCAGTGTTATTTTCATCTTGGTATCAAGGTGCAACATGAGCTACAATGGATCATGCGCATGCTCGTGCTCGCAATTGCTTCATATGCTTTAAATTCCATTTAATTGGGTATTCCAAATTCCATTCTGATAACAGGTAAGGTCTAGAAAAAGAAAAAAAAAAAACTACGAAATAAAGCTGGCTTTTTTAAGAGTTAGAAAAATTATAATCTTGTATACAAAATGTTTAAAACTCACATGACAGTCGTGATTAAAGGCTATGCAGGAAAATCACAAAGCACTCAAAAAGGTTTCAGCTCCTTGCCAGATGTAGCTTAGATTGTAGCAATGAAGCTTTTCTTAGTTCAGTTAATGAGAGAGACCTATGAGGGAGATCGTGATCATTTCTGATTCTTTTTTCTCAAAGATCATACATGTATTTAACACTCATTTCTACTTGCCACTAAGTGAAAACTTCATTTCCTGCTTGCTTTCCACTTCATAGATGGTATGAGAGAGGTAGAAAAAGAGAGAAGTACTAGTAGATTATTCTTTAAATTATAATGTATTACATTTCAGGAAAGAGAAATCCACTCCAAATAGCTAAAATCAAAGGAGATGGTCTATTTTGAGGGTGAAAACACACCTCATAGAAATTCAGGAAATTCTTATCATTCTGACATTGCAAAGGGAAAGAATGTTGACATTTGTGGGTAGAGCTGGGCAGCAGGAATTTACGTGCCCATGTGCTAATAATGAGCAATTAACACTAATCAGTTATATCCAATGTGTTCTTTTTTTTCCTATGCTGCTTCTGACTGTACAGCTGTTCATGTACCTCTTCATTCAAAATCCAGGGAAAGAACACATTTATTTCTGGCCAGAAATCGAATCATCTCTAGCTGGAAATACAGAATCATGTGATACATACAGTTGGCTAGGTCCGGGGGTTATAAGGAAAGTAGACATATTAAGTTAAAATGTGGATAATTGACATACCAATTTCTTATCAACCATGTTTTTGTATAGTCCATATTAGGGCAGTTAATCTATTTTTGAGTATACTCCTTATCCCAAGTCACACAATTCATATCCTTGCATCAGCATCAAAGAACAAGTGCAAAGACTTCTCAGTCTTTCTTTTCAATTATCTAGAGCTCAGTCTTTAAAATGAATGAGCAGTTTTCCTAATAACTACAACAATCACTTTTCTTGTTTTCCATTTTAGAAATTCATGAAATGCTGAAGCTGTTTATCTCCTAGAATCGCCAAAGATTCTACAAATGCCTTCTAAAAATCAACATGTGTGTGCCTTCACACGGTATGGTTTAATGTTTTTTATAGTCTCCTTGGGTTAAATGGGCCTGTTAAACTCTTCTCTCCTGATTCAGAAGTCCTGAATTCTGTATTTCCTGTCTCCTGCCATCAGAAGACACTTGAATGCCTTAAATTTACTGTCTCTCAGAGTTTCTGCTGTTTAACTATGCCTCCCTAATTCTATTCTGTGATTTTTACTTGTTTCAAGTTCGTATCATATAAGCAATGATAAGCAAGATAATATTTGATTTATTTTGAAATATTATTTTATCCTTATTTGAAGAGCATATCATTAGAGAATCACAGAAACAATAATATATGGATAAGTAATTCAGTTGCTATAAAGCATGTTATTCTGTAAAGAGAACATTATTGAGCACAAATTGGAGCAGATCATTGTCAAGCTGTGGTGCCAGAATAGTGAAATAATCTGAAAGAGCTTAGATGTCTGTTATGTATTTTTTTAATTTTTGTTGAGAATAAAATACAGCATTAACCAATGGTGCTGCCCAAAGTCTACTCCATTTCTTCTGAGTTGCCAAACAGAATCAGAAGTAGAGCTAGCGCTGAGTCTGAAACATAGTATTTTTACAGGTCCATGGCTTACCAGTATAAGAATCAACTGGGAAAATGATCAGCACGTTTACTGTGGAGGCACCCTGGTCACAACCTCAGAGATTCTGATTCAGTAAACATTTGTATTTTTAAACAGTATTCCACGTGTTTTACAAATTACTGAAGCCCATCCATTTGTGGTTGGAATTTAGAATAAAGCAGGACTGGTATCTAATACTGATCCCCAAATTTTCTAGTTCTCAGATCATGGACAAAATAAAACACAATAAATCAAAACCTCCTTTTCCTCATCTATGAAATTGATACAATAGTACTAATAGTCAATTCATAGATTGAGATAACAGATGAAAAACAGTTAATCTCAGGGCCTAGTATAAATTTGATGAAACTTGATAATCAGTGTTAATATTATCATAATCAAAAACAACAAATAACGTTTGTTCACTAGCTTTATTACTTTGAACGAATTAAAAAAATTTCTGGGCAGAGGGCAAAATGCCTCTCACTCTTCCATACACATTAAACTAGAAGCCCTCTAAGACATACTGTTTCCTAAATAAGGTTGCCAGCTTTAAAACAATAATATGAGACACTCAGTTAAATGTGAATTTCAGATAAACAATAGATATTTTTTAGCATTTTAGTATTAATATTAATATGTCCCATACGTACTTAAGTATAAGTATATTCTATGCAATATGTGGGACATACTTGTAGTAAAGATGTATTCACTGTTTATCTAAAACTCAAATATAACTGAATGTCCTGCTTTTGTTTTTGTTTTTGCCAATCCTGCTCATAATGGTAGTACTCAATGGTAGTACTCAATGTTCATCTTAAACTGATTTCCCACTTGGGTTCATGAGGGTTGAACCCACAGGCTAGGTGATCCTCTCTCCCAAAAAGATGTATGGTTGAGCCTGACTGCAGGCAGCCTCAAAAGGCATTTTCTGATTCTCAATCACAAAGATTAAGAAGCTTGGTCAGTAAATCATTATCTATTTGACTAACCTATAATTTTCCTCAGCTGGCTAGATAATGTCAGTCATTTTAATTCCATTTCTCTGCATACTCTTTTTTCTCCTTCAGTTCTTCAGCATTTTGCCATCCTCACAAAGTGGAAGATGTCCATAATGCATTCCTTATTACTACTTTGCTGAGTGTCCCTGGGGACCCATCTGTCTGAAATGCTCTCCTGTCAGCAGTAGGGAGTCAGGGGTGACTGCTAACCTGAGAAGAAGGCATTGCCACTATTCTTGATATGGCACCTTCTCTTATTTCTCAGATTTTGTGTCAAAACCAATTTGAAAATAGCAAGCCCTGCTTTATAAGTAACACATAATAAAGTCTTGTTTGGGGCTGATCAAAAGAAAAGACTCTACATGTTTATACATTGCAAGATCAGTGGATCTAGGATTTATATAAAAAGTTGGATCAATCAACAAACAAACCAAACTGCCAGTATGGTAGATTGCTCATGACCATGAACTAGCTGTAAAACAGGAGATCTGTACATCAATTCCCACTCTACAGAGAGATTTTAGCAAATAATAAAGATTTTAAATGCAATTCCCTACTTAATAATTATATGATAAAATGTCTGCTGAAAAATAGAAATGTCTTTAAAATAATAATACATTACCCTAAATACTTACCTAGTTTTATTTTAGATATTATATTGTATAGTTTCCAACAATATTGCATACATTTTTTAAATGACCACTCTGAAGTCTGCACAGACAAATAACACCAGATAAGCTGAGGGCAAATCATCCTGCAGCAATTGGGACCATAATGTTGAAAAACTACGGGCTTGCTTACTCCTTTATTATAGTGTCGTCTGTCACAGCCCTGAGACTGTGCTGTGATGAACTGCATTCCTCTCCAAGCTTTCTTGGAACCTTGTTCACTTCTCTCTTAGTTCCTATCACACAGTGCAGGTATGGTTGACTGACCAAGCTGTAAGTTTCTGGAAAGCAAATTCCACCTCTAAATAAGAATGATAAAAGTAGTACTGTTTATTGAGGGCTTATGTGCTAGACAATGTACTGAGTTCTTTCTCAACATCATCTCCCTTAATCATAACAATATTGTGAGTTGGATATAGTTATCCCAATTTAAGTAATTTGTCCAGGGTGACCCAGATACTATGTATTTTGAATTGAAAATCAAACTGTAATCTAATTCAGATCTTCTAATCTCTATAACATCTTGTGTTCCACATTAACTTTCTTCCCAGTATGTAGCATAAAGACTAACAAAATAGTATGCAATGAAAGACTATTAAATAAATGAATTACTGATGAAGTTATATGTTCAAGACCATGATTATGCTTCCGCCTCTTTCTTTTTAACTCTTTGTATTGAACACTTCTTTCTATTTTCTCAGAAAATAAGCAAGGAATTCCATTGCAATAAATTGTACATATTGTAAAATACTTTGTTATAATATGATTAGAAGTAACAAAATTTTAATTATGTACAGAGTATCTATATAGCTGTTAGAATAAATGAAATATTTACATGCATAGGGAACAGAATATTTTGTCATTCTTGCTACAGGGATTTAAACTTCTCTCAAACTCCAAAAATTAGCATATTTAGAAAGAAATTATATTTTTGGACAGTTATTCACAGCATGACTTTAAGGAAGAATTATCAATCTTATTTCAACATACCCCATAAACATATGTTAGTGAGTGTGTGTGTCTTTCTGAGGAGGTTTTGAATATTTATATAAGACATATTTGTGAGAATGTGTGTGTGTGTATGTATGTGTGTGTGTGTATATATATATATACATATATATACATATATATGTGTATATATATATATATATATATATATATATATATATATACAGTGAGAGGTTCTTAAATATAATGTCTTCAAAGAAATCAGAAGTCAGAGTTAAGAAAAATAATAGCAAAGCAAGTACAAATATAGAACCACCGAATGAACTTTAAAAGATGGGTGTGATATGAGTCTAAAATGCATTTGGAATTTGACAAATACTAGATAATGGAGATAAATTTATATCTCTTGAAAAAAGTAAAATATCTGTATAGCTATGTGCCTATTTTAATCAAAAAATTTATCAAACACCAGGGTTCAGTTTCATTATGGAGATAAATAAACAAATAAAGCCTGAAGTAGAGAGTATACAAACCACACATATGAATTATTTTTTCTTATCTTTAATCTTCTTATACTTTAATTTATTACATGACTTCAGTGTCAGGGGAAGATTTCTAAGGCAATATATTACACTTCCAGTATTTTGAAGAAGCACATGCATCTAAGTACTCCAAATATTTTATTAGTGGTATTTAAGGAAAGCTTGAAGATAACTTTATGCATATTCTAAGATGCATATAATTTATTTGTGAGTTTTTCCTATTGTTAATTGCTTGCTGATATTAAAATTCTTGTCAATCACCAGTAAGGAATTTTTTCCCATGCAAGAAAGACCAGAGTGTCTAAAAAGAAATTTTACAAAAATACCTTTTAATAAAAAATTGTTATTATTCTGATCATTTATATCACAACAGTTTTTCTTAAAAAAATTAAAGACTTTGTCTTAGAACAGGAAATTTTTACTCAAAATAATGTTTTATGCTTTTTCCTGGTACTTTTTATTTTGAGAGTATTGATTTTTTTTTTAGTTGTTAAGTTTTACCTTCCATTTCCTGATTAGCAGTACAGTCATATTTTTCAAACTTTTGCTTCTGAACAATTTTCACTTAAATATAAACTGACATTCACGTGTATGATACTGCTTGACTCTTCTGCCCAGGTTTATTAACAATTACTATAATATTGCTTCTGAGGAACTTAGATATAATTTCCAGTAGCTGTTCCACAATAGAACACCACCAAGGGGGTATGTCTATGTCCTTCATTCAGATGATTCACTATCAGCCAACAGTATTCAATTTCCAAAAAACTCTGACCCTGACTTCACTCATTTTGGAGTTATCATCGTCTTACAGAAAAAAATCCATCCACTTTTAAATGGAAGTACATTTTCTCATTTAGACATCCTCCCAAAAGGCATGAAAAGTAATATTCTACTCTTGAAACTTCTGTACTTAACATTTTATTTTGTCTGATCTTATGAAACATGATACCAGCAGATTTCACTAGGGTTATGTGGAATAGAAAGTGTTGAGAACAATTAGATCGGGCTTTCGTTTAATAAGCACCAAAATGAAGCTAACATCATATTCAAAATGATTCTGAAAAAAATGATACTTTACCATAGTGAATGCAGTTTTATCAATGTGTTTCAATAAGCATTTATTATACTAAAATATGTATCTTTTATTTAGTTTAGAAGGAATAATGAGGAACCTTTGGTTTTCACAAAATACTATGACTTAGATAGTAATACATTATTATCCCTGCTTTATAGTTAAGAAAACTAAAGTTCGGAGATTATGAAGACACTGGTTCTAGGTCAAATAGCTAGCTTAAGTAGAGTCAGCATCAAATGAAAATCATCACGTACCCAAAT